>NC_053491.1:34380384-34622884 GCF_905171775.1 Rana temporaria
TTCGCGAATGACTTACGCAAACGACGCAAAATTTGACGCTGTCCCGATGTCCATACTTAACATTGGCTATGCCTCATATAGCAGGAGTAACGTTACGCCGGAAAAAGCCTTACGCAAACAACGTAAATAAATCCGCCAGGCGCACGTACGTTTCTGAATCGGCGTATCCAGCTCATTTGCATATTCGACGGAAGCGCCACCTAGCGGTCAGCGTAAATATGCAACTAAGATACGACGGCGTAAGAGACTTACGCCAGTCGGATCTTTGCCTAATTTCAGCGTATCTTGCTTTCTGAATACAGAAAGAAGATACGCCGGCGCAGCTTTGAATTTACGCGGCGTATCAATAGATATGCCAACGTAAATTCTTGCTGAATCTAGCCCTATCTGTTCTGGCATCTCTCACAAGTTCAAGAACAGAGTACATCACACTAATAGCACATTTCCCAGATGAAGAAGAACAAAGTTCTGGCTCTTCCCCCCGATGTACGAGAACCAATCAGACTCAATGCTTTCATTATGTAACTTCCACTAGACAAATAAACTTTTATTAGTGGTTAGTTGTTTGGGTCACAGCACACAATTTGTTTCCGGCAACGAGCCCTATTGTGTATTCCAGACATTTCCAGGGACCTACCTTACAAAAATAGGATTGAATTAGATGTGACTCTTCGTGTGACAATATGTTGACCTAAGACATGACATCAGAGTTTAAGACAACAAGGTCTGTTGCAGATCAGATGGCAAAGAAATCTTATACAGAAGAAAATAAGCCCTGCCAAAGTTAATTTTCATTGTCGCTTGGACGTGCCATGTCTTGTTGCCAACAAATACAGTAAACTCTATATTCCAGACAAATGGTCCCCATCTGCATTTTATTAGACATTTTTACTCTTGATTATTTACATGATCTTTTGTGAACACAAAACACACACGACTCTAATGTCATCCAATACGGAACTGAAAATAATGGTGAAACTTAGCTTTACAAAAACCATCAGCCTGACTTTTATGTTCAGATATACACTATGGCCCGGATTCACAGAGAGCGGGCGCACATTACGCCGCCGTAGCGCAATTATTATACGCTACGCCGACGCAGCGCAGAGAGGCAAGCATGGAATTCACAAAGCCAGTGCTCCCAAAACTGTGCTGGGTTTCTCAGGTGTAAGCTGGCGTAGGTGGAAGTGGGCGTGAGCCATGCAAATGAGGCGCCACCCCATGCAAATGATGGGCCGAGTGCCAGAAAAATACTGAAAAAACGAACTGAGTGTGCGCATGCTCACAACGACGTCGGAACAAATGCCTATGCTACGCCGGATCACTGTGTACATTGTTAGCGTAACCTACGCCCAGCCAGACCCACGTCCAACATAAATTACGCCGGCTTGGTTTCCCTGGTGCAGTCCTTTGCATGAATGCTGCTGAGTTACACCTCCTTTATGGGGCATAACTTTACGCGCACTGCGTCGGGCGCACATACGTTTGTGAATCGCCGTATCTCCCTCATTTGCATATTTGAACAGAAAATCAATGGGAGCGCCAAATGCGTCCAGCATAAATATGCGCCCACTTTACGCCGGCGTAGAAAAGTTACGTCGGTGGGAGGAAGCCTGTTTTTAGACGTATCTTAGTTTGTGGGTCCGGCGCACAGATACGACGGCGCATATTTGCACTTACGCGGCGTATCTGGAGATACGTCGGCGCAAGTGCTTTGTGAATCCAGGCCTATATTACCAAAAGTATTGGGACACCTGCCTTTACACATACATAAACTTTAATGGCACCCCAGTCTTAGTCTGTAGGGTTCAATATTGAGTTGGCCCACCCTTTGCAGCTATAACAGCTTCAACTCTTCTGGGAAGGCTGTCCACAAGGTTTAGGAGTGTGTCTATGGGAATGTTTGACCATTCATCCAGAAGCGCATTTATGAAGTCAGATATTGGTGTTGGGTGAAAAGACCTGGCTTGCAGTCTCCACTCTAATTCATCCCAAAAGTGTTCTATCGGTTTGAGGTCAGGACAGTCAAGTTCCTTCACCCCAAACTCATCCATGTCTTTATTGACCTTGCTTTGTGCAAACCATTTGGTGGAGAGGGGATTATGTTGTGGGGTTGTTTCTCAGGGGTTGGGCTTGGCCCCTTAGTTCCAGTGAAGGCAACTCCTAAGGAATCAGTATACCAAGACATTTTGGACAATTTCTTGCTCCCAACTTTGTGGGAACAGTTTGGGGACGGCGTCTTTCTGTTCCAACATGACTGCACACCAGTGCACAAAGCAAGGTCCATAAAGACATGGATGAGCGAGTTTGGGTTGTAGGAACATGGCTGGACTGCACAGAATTCTGACCTCAACCCAAAAAAATACCTTTGGGATAAATTAGAGTGGGGACTGCGAGCCAGAACTTCTCTCCAACATCAGTGCCTGACCTCACAAATGTGCTTCTGCAAGAATGTTCGAACATTCCCATAGACACACTCATAAACCTTGTGGACAGCCTTCCCAGAAGGGTTGAAATTCTGTTATAGCTGCAAAGGGTGGGCCAACTCAATCTTGAACCCTATAGACTAAGGCCATACAGTACATGTTCGAATTTCGAAATAATTTTCTTTTGGGATAATAAGAAAATCTGTGCGTTTTATGAACCTATGGTGCCACCATTGATTTTGGAATTCAACCAACCAAACCTTCAATTTCACCTCATGTTGCAAGGGGAAAGAATTGTTGTGTCTGGGAATCTTCTTTTCTTTCCGGGAATTTTCTTTTCTTGCACATGCGCATTTCTTTTTTGATTCCATTTCTCGCACGATTCTCCCATCATTGATTAGAAAATCGTTTGTTTTTCAAAATTTCCAGCATGTCTGATTCTTAAAATCCAATAGCCGCACGAAAAGCAGCCCACTAATGGTGCGAAATACGAACAAAAATTCTTAGATAAGAAAGAAAATTCTTTAGAAACTCGACCCATGTATGGCCTGCCTAAAGGCCCAGACACACGATCTGACTTTTTGATCTAGGAATCAGCAACAGATTTATGATGTTTTAAAGCAACTGGTAGGCATTCAACAAATGTCCGACCGTCCTGTTTGATCGGGCAATGCCACCGCGTGTACGCACCATCGGACAAATGTTTTCGCTTTTTCATCGAACAAATGTTCGCTGTGAAAACAGACAAACTTTCCGGCAAAAAATGTCAGATAAGCCAATCGTGTGTACACAAGTCCATCGGACTTAAGTCCAAAGTACAAGCACGCATGCTCAGAACCAATGCTAAAGATCAGCCAACAATATCAGAAGTTGCCCAAAGGGTGGCGATAAAGAGCTGAAAAACCACATGATTTGGTGAAAGTTGGCGGAAATAGTCCTGCCGTGTGTATGCATACCAAGTTCACGGACAACACCCTTCTTACAGAAATCCACGGAAAAGTCAGTTGGAAGTCCGATCGTGTTTATGAGGCTTAAAACTGGGCTGGCATTAAAGTTCCTGTGAGTGTAAAAGCAGGCATCCCAATCAGGGACGATCCTAGGGTCACAGGCGCCTGGGTGCAGAAATATTTCTGGCACCCCCACATGGGCGTCGTCATTTTACTAACTCCTCCCCTTTACAAATGTTTCTATGGCAATGACTCAACCACAGAGATGCTCCCCCCACAAAGTCTTCATTAACCTGGGATCCTTACATGTTCTCTTAGGCCTTGTACAGACGAGCAAACATGTACGATGAAACCGGTCCGCCGGATCGTTTTCACCGTACATGTCTGCCTGGGGATTTCTGTATGATGGCTGTACTCACCATCATACAGAAATCCGCGTGTAAACAATACGCGGGGCGTGGCCGCGCCGTCGCCGCGACGATGACGCGGCAACGTGGGCGGCCCTGCCAGTTCAATGCTTCCACGCATGCGTCGAAGTCATTCGACGCATGCGAGGGATGGCGGGCGCTCGGACATGTACGGTAGGTCTGTACAGACGACCGAACATGTCCGAGCGGACAGGATTCCAGCGGACATGTTTCTAAACAAGTTTGGAAATATTTGCCCGCTGGAAAAAGGCCCGGCAGGCAAATGTACGCTGGAATCCTGTCCGCTCGGGCCTACACACGACCGAACATGTCTGCTGAAACTGGTCCGCGGACCAGTTTCAGCAGACATGTTCGGTCGTGTGTACGGGGCCTTAACAATAAACAAAATACAGGCAGAGAAGCAGAGTACTTTATTGGGAGCTGGAGGGCGGCCTCTGTGATGGACACAGAGAGGGCTTCTGTTAGAGAGTCTGTTGGATGTTCGGCGCCCCAACCTCTGCAGGTGCCTGGATGCAATTCTGGATGTGTGTTTGTTCACAGGTCTTCACAGGTGAGTATTAAAGTGGCTGTACAAGCTCCCAGAGGAGCTGGCTCCCAGTTGATGGTGGCTTCACATGTGGACTCTCTGATCAGAAGTGCATTCTTTGATCAAAAGTGCGAGTTAAAAACCAGGATTTGGCTATCATTTGCTTCTGCTTGCAGATTTGTTTTTTCCCCTCTTTTTCTCTGACACTTTTTAAACAGCTTTTTTTTCTTTTTCCTTTCTGCTAATTAAGGGGAGGGTTTAATTGTTCACAGGTGTGTGTTTGTTCACAGGTCTTCACAGGTGAGTATTAAAGTGGCTGTACAAGCTCCCAGAGGAGCTGGCTCCCAGTTGATGGTGGCTTCACATGTGGACTCTCTGATCAGAAGTGCATTCTTTGATCAAAAGTGCGAGTTAAAAACCAGGAGTTTGAAACAGGAGGTAAGACAGGAGTCTTCATTATTTTTTTTCAATCACTGATCCAGAACAAGCTTGCAGCTAATAAAGTTGGAACTCTTGCTATATAGATTCAGCGGTGCAGCAGACGCTCTCATCTTAGTCTGCTCACCCCAGGGATAGTGAGAGCAGGACGCTCTCAAACGAGTCGGCTCTCCCCAGGGATAGTGCAGCCAGGCAGGGTCCACCACACCCCCCTAGCCAATTGATCCAGGGTTGCACCGATCGCCGTTAAGGGGTCAGGAAGGAATTTTTTTCCCCCGATCGCTGCAGATTGGCACAGCACGCCGGGGGTTTTTCGCCTTCCTCTGGACCAATCGGGGAGAGAAGACTCAACGAGTGATGGCTCACTTGGACAGTCTTCCACCCATCACGTCCGGCGTCTCGCGGCTCTTCCCGCATCCGCGCCAGACCAGGCCTCATTCGCGGCCGCCGCAATTAGGAAAGACTGATGACAATGTGACTGGCGACAATGGCTAATCTGCGATACTCTGCGCACTCTATTCGGGGTCTGAGACAATTCGCAACAGCATTACCAGCCGTCACCAAAAAGGCCTTAAAAATAGAGCAACTTTTGAGATTCGATCGACGATCGACCATCAAAAATTTTAACTATTTAACCCAGCTCGAGCACATATCATGTGCTTTGATCAACACAAGATCGGCAGTAAAACACCGATTAGAAATCCACGATTTCTTACTACAAAACGATCTAGACTGCCTCTTTATTACAGAAAGCTGGCTCTCAGACGACTGCAACACCATTCTCGGAGAATTGGTGCCAGAAAACTATCGCATTATAACGGAAAACAGAATAGGGCAAAGAGGAGGAGGCCTGGCGGTGATCCACAAGAATCGCATTACAATCACTAAGCCAGCCCTTCAAAATCCTCTTCCATTCATGGAAACCCTTACTCTTCAACTTCAAACTTCCCCCCAGGAGACTGTTCACATTCTCCTTTGCTATAGGCCACCTGGGCCAAAATCGCAGTTTTTGCCATCATTAACGGAGTTTATATCCACTTATACCCTTAACAGCAAACACCTTTTGCTGCTCGGGGACTTTAATCTGTGGGCCAACTCCGCACAGGATCCCATTGCGGACGCCTGCATTGATCACCTGGAGGGATTAGGGCTACAGCAACTTATATGCGGGCCAACACATGCTTCAGGTCACACACTCGACCTAATTTTCAGACAAAATCTGAAAATAAGCATTTTAGAAAATGAACCATTGCCATGGACAGACCACCATGCAATTAATTTCATAATCTCCAAAATTCCCCCAGTGATAAAAGCACCCAAGCCGGTGACAATACACTGGGCTAGATCTCAGAAGAAGCTCCATTCGGAACTCTTCAAATCTACCTTGGGAAACAGAATCAAAACAATCCATCCACATCAAACAGCCGCAGATACACTGGACGCCATAAACGCAGCCCTGCTACAGTCAGCCGATTTAGTAGCACCGAAACGCAAAGCCTGCATTCGAAAAAGAAAGTCCGGCTGGTTCAACAACCAGCTGTCGCTTCTGAAGCAAGAGCGCAGAAGGGCGGAAGCCGCCTGGAAAAGAAGTCCTGCAGAGGATAACCTCATCATCTACAAGGCAATAACAACACGATATCATAAAGAAATCTTCAAAGCCAAGAAACATCATTTTTCTTTGGCGATTAACAGCGCCCTAAACCGCCCCCGCGAACTCTTCAAGATGGTCACCCAGACCATGAACCCAGGATGTCTTGAAGTCCCCAACTCAGACACCCAAGAGTTCTGCAATGAACTATCGGATTTCTTCATCAACAAAATTGAAAGAATCCGGGAAAGCATCATGCAAAACAATACCCCCCTCAACCCCACCGTCAATCAACCACAAAACACCCACAGAAACGCTCTACAATCAACAAAGTTCACTCTGGAACCGATCTCCATCGATACCACAAAAAATATCATTGGTGCTTTGCGGAACAGCACATCGCCCAATGATATCATCCCCACCAAACTGCTGAAGGAATGTGCCGACATCCTGGCACCACCCATCACACAGCTTATAAACCAGTCATTTAAGGAAGGCACAGTGCCATCCCTGTTGAAAGAGGGCACAATCCAGCCCATCTTGAAAAAACCTAACCTGGATCCCAAGGACCCAACTCACCGCCGTCCCATAACAGGCCTTAATGTTCTCTCCAAGATAATGGAGAAAGTAGTGGTACAACAGCTGCAACAGCATCTAGATACCCACAATCTACTGGATCCATTACAATCAGGCTTCCGTCCCGGACACGGGACAGAAACGGCCTTACTCAAAATATGGGACGATGCCCTCGAGGCCGCAGACGAAGGAGAATCTTGTCTCCTGGTTCTGCTGGACCTAAGCGCAGCCTTTGACACGGTAGACCACAAACTGTTACTGATGCGACTAGCCAAGGTAGCAGAAGTCGCAGAAGGTGATTTACCATGGTTTTCTTCCTTTCTTGAAAACCGATCACAAACAGTTAAATTGGGTTGTTTCACGTCGGAAAAGCGCACGGTGTCATGTGGAGTCCCCCAAGGATCCCCCCTGTCACCGGTGCTTTTCAACATCTATCTTCGCCCTCTCTTTGATATTATCAGTAGCCAAGAACTACTCTATCACTCTTATGCAGACGATACGCAACTGTATTTTCGCATCTGCAACAAAAAGGATCATCATCTCAGTTTAGAGAAATGTCTCTCTTTGATAGAAAACTGGATGACTAAGAGTTATCTTAAACTCAACAGTTCAAAAACAGAACTCCTTATGTTTCACGCCAGCCGAAAGAGTCAACTGGCAACAACCTGGACACCCCCGCCCATTCTGGGCCAAATCATCACCCCTAGCTCCAAAGTCAAAAGTCTCGGGGTCATCTTCGACACCTTCATGACAATGGACGCACAAATAGGGTCAGTAGTCAGCGGAGCGCACCATCTGTTGCGCCTACTACGCAGACTTATTCCATTTATCCCCAAAGAAGACGTAGCAGTCGTGGTGGGAACAATCGTGAATTCCAGACTGGACTATGCAAATGCCCTTTACCTCGGACTCCCAAAGTACCAAATCTCTCGTCTGCAAGTCGTACAGAATACGGCCGCCAGACTTGTGACTGGGAAAAAAAAATGGGAATCAATCTCACCTTCGTTGAGAACCCTTCACTGGCTGCCAGTAAAAGACAGAATTGCATTTAAAGCACTCTGCCTGACACATAAGTGCATCCATGGGAAGGCTCCGCAATATCTTTGCGACAAGATAGAACCTCACAATTCGAATCGCGTTCTGCGATCCACCGACCAAAATCTGGTCAGGGTACCAAAAACCAAATACAAGTCCAAAGGAGAAAGAAGGTTTGCTTTTCAGGGTCCTAGACTATGGAACGCTTTACCAACCAGCATTCGGTTGGAGGAAAACCACCTGACTTTCAGAAGACGAATCAAAACTCTGCTCTTTTGATGACATGAGACACGAACAACTAGCGCCCAGAAGCGATTCAGTTCGCATGCGCCGCGCTTTATAAGTTTTTCATTCATTCATTCATTCATTCACCCTGCCTAGGATCGGCCCTGATCCCAATACTATTAGTAATATAGTGTAAAGCAGTGGTCATCAACCCTGTCCTCAGGACCCACTAACAGGCCAGGTTTGCAAGATAACTGAAATACATCACAGGTGATATCATTTACTGCTCAGTGATTGCAGTATTCTAGTCTGCATCTCACCAAGGTAATACATAAAATCTGGCCTGTTAGTGGGCCCTGAGGACCGGGTTGATGACCACTGGTGTAAAGGGTCTCACTTTATATATGGCACCTCTGTACTAAAAAAATGATTGGGTGTTGCTGATAATATCTGGTTTCCTTTTCTGCACAATGGTCAAACTTTATCAAAGTATTCTGATGAAGCTTTTCCCGCATGAAAATAGACACCTAAACGATGTTCAATAAAGCAATGCACGGTATCCCATAACAACTAATCCCAAGTCAATACTTCTGCTGCAGTAAAATGATTCGTTGCCATGGACTGCTGAGCTTTGGATGTGATCATTGCTCATTCACCACCTTATTGAAAAACCCAACATATCTTTAGAGTTGAAGCAATGATAAACAACCGGCCCTCAAACACAATCACAAGCAGATATGGCAGGTGATATAACACAATAAAGCATCTAGTACTTTGACGGTATTAAAGCAAATGTCACTACGTTTGCTTTCCAATCATGTTGTGACATTTATATAGGTAGTAAAGAAACAATGTAAGTGAAAATATGTACCCATAACGCATATTATTAATGCATAAACCTTTGAATGTGACAGAAGCGTGACATTTGTTTCAATGTGTTTCATTTTGCTTCCGAGGTATTCTGCATATGTATCATTTATGAAGACAATAGGCATTTAAAAATAGGCTTGCTCAGGCAATAGCTGATCTGATTTGCTGGTGAGTTTATGTAGAACCAATATAAAATTATGCAGAGGCTTGGGTGAACATCAGATTTCAATTCTGCATCTCTCAGCTTGAGGCAAATAAGTGAGCTGTGTAATGCCATAAAATATACTCTATCTTTATCCCAATAGTGCACATTTGGCACTCTGCTTAATTCCCTAAACCTGCTGATACAGATCTCTAACAATAGAGAGTAATTTGCTACAGAAAAGCCTGTGTATGTATTTTCTCACCAGCGTCAGGGCACTAGAATTAGATCTGGATGGCTCCTGGATTGCCAAATTCCCATTTGGGTTATCATGTAGAATATAGGTCAAGATTTCCATAGATGACTTATGAAGTGTGGATATTATACAAGAAAGAGGAGTGGATCGTGGGATAATGGCGTTATCTAGAAACTAGCTCCATATAGGACAGTCAGTTCTTAAAGCTATAAAGGGCATGTTGCATATGGAAGAAGCATAAGCTTTAACATGTTTTTGCATGCATTACAATTAATCTGTTGCAAATACTGATCTTTGATGTTTTCAGAATTCACAGAATGTCATTTTGCTATAAGTGGAATCGTTTTTATTTTGTTTGTTTTTTAACTGTAAGGCCCCTTTCACACTGGGGCGTTTTTCGAGCGTTATTCAAGCGTTATTCGAGCGTTACTCGATCGTTATTTGAGCGTTTTTCGAGCGTTATTCGAGTGAAGCCTCATCTGCAATCCCAATATGCCGGTAAAGCACCGCTAAGACCATAACGTTTTAGGGCGTTTTTGCAGTGCCTGTCTCCATTGAAGTGAATTGAAAGCGCTGTAAAAACGCCTTATGCCGAGTACACACGATCGGTGCATCCGATCGTGTCAGAACACGGTCACATAAACCACGTACGATGGCACTATAAATGGGACGTTCAAATCCAATGGCGCCACCCTTGGGGCTGCTTTAGCTGATTCCGTGTTAGTAAAAGACGATTCGTGCTTTTCTGTCTGTTACAGCGTGATGAATGTGCTAGCTCTAGCATAACGAACGCTAGTTTTACCAGAACGAGTGCTCCCGTCCCCTAATTTATTCTGAGCATGCATGGATTTTTAACCGATGGACGTGCCTACAAACGATCGTTTGTTTTTTTTCAATCGGTTAGGTATCCATCGGTTAAATTTAAAACAAGATTGCTTTTTTTTAACCTATAGATAAATAACCGATGGGGCCTACACACGATCGGTTTGGTCCGATGAAAACTGTCCATCAGATCGTTCTCATCAGTTTGACCGATCGTGTGTACTCAGCATAAGGGTAAGGCGTTTTTACAGCGCTTTCAATTCATTTCAATGGAGAGGGGCATTTTTGGAGCGTTTTTTTTTAGCGCTCAAAGCTGTTTCAAAGATGCTGCTTGCAGGACTTTTCTCAACTCCCCGCCAGTGCAACGCCTCAGTGTGAAAGGGTAAGGCGTTTTTACAGAGCTTTTTAATTAATTTCAATGGAGAGGGGCGTTTTTGGAGCGTTTTTTTTTTAGAGCCCAAAGCTGTTTCAAAGATGCTGCTTGCAGGACTTTTCTCAACTCCCCGCCAGTGCAACGTCTCAGTGTGAAAGGGTAAGGCGTTTTTACAGAGCTTTTTAATTCATTTCAATGGAGAGGGGGGTTTTGGAGCGTTTTTTTCAGCGCCCAAAAGCTGCTCCAAAGATGCTGCTGCAGGACTCAGTGTGAAAAGGTCCATTGAGATGCATGAAGAGCGTTTTATGAGTGTTTTAATAGTGCTATTTTTAACGCTAAAACGCTGTAAAAACGCTTCAGTGTGAAAGGGGTCTAAAACCTTCAGAAATTGAACTGAAAGTTTGAAAATATGAGTGGAGCTCAACAGCTGATTTTAAAGCCATGTATACACGATCGGGTTTTCCGCTGAAAAAAGTCCGATGGACTTTTTTCATCGGACAAACCGATCGTGTGTGGGCCCCATCTGTCTTTTTTCCATCTGTGTAAAAAAATAGAACATGTTTTAAATGTTTCCGATTGATAAAAAGACGATAGTAAATTCCGATTGTCTGTGTGGAACTCCATCGAAGAAAAATCCACGCATGCTCAGAATCAAGTTGACGCATGCTCGAAAGCATTGAACTTCATTTTTTTCGGCTCCTCGTAGTGTTTTACGTCACTGCGTTTTGGCACGGTCAGAATTTAGTCTGCTAGTGTGTAGGCAAGACAGATGAAAGTCATCTTCATCGGAATTCCGATGAAAAAATCCATTGGATTTTATTCCATCAGAAATCCGATTGTGTGTACACGGCTTTAGTAAATTCATTATAATGCCCCGTACACACTAGTCGGAAAGTCCGATGTGAGCTTTTGAACGGAAATTCCGACCGTGTGTATGCTCCATCGGACTTTTGCTGGCGGAATTTCAGCCAGTAAAAGATTGAGAGCTGGTTCTCAAATTTTCCGGAAAATCCGGTCGTCTGTAGCAATTCTGACGCGCAAAATTCCACAATTTGAAACAATTTGACTCTTGATCGGAAGCAAAGAACTTAATTTTCTCGGTTTATCGTAGTGTTGTAAGTCACTGTGTTTTTGACAGACGAATGTTCAGAGAACTTTTGTGTGACTGTGTGTATGCAAGCCAAGCTTGAGCGGAATTCCGTCAGAAAAACCATCCAAGGTTTTTCCGACGGAATTTCCGCTCGTGTGTACGGGGCATAATAGTAACATTCTAAAGTACAGAACATGTATATAAACAGGTAAAAGGAATATGTTTTTAGCACCACCTGCCTTGAATATTCTAATATAAACTAAGCATTGAATAGGAGTGGGATTTTGAAGGTGCTACATCAATTAACCAAAACAAAACAGTTAGTATCCAAATATTTATTGCAAATCCATTTTAAAATCAATCGAAAATTTCACAAAACTGTTATTTATTGATATCCCTTGAATATACTGTATGGTATTGGCAAAGTCCTCTATGTATTTATCTTCTACGTGTTTCGCTGTATGGCTTCTTCAGGAAGTATGCATACAGGGTACTAACAGGAATACAAAAATATACCTATAAGGTACATGGTATTAATGTAAAGGGTAAGTTCACCCTTACAGAAAAATCTTTATCTACCACCTCTGTGTCACCTATTGATAAAGCCACAGTAAGTACCAACCAGCCTAGCAACATACAGTATAGATTTATCAAACAAACTGCCATACTACCCAAGTTGTAGAGAGGAAAAACCCACTGTCATTGCCGTTAGTAATTGGGTGGAAAAGTGAATAAAATCTAGTTGTGTGCTCTTTAATCCACACTCCAGGAAACTGGAGAATTGTTTCTCATTTATCAGATGTAAATCAATCTACGTAGCAGCGTTAAATGACTGGAATTTAAATGCAAATAAAATACATTTTCCATTTGCTTAAATCCATTAGATAATATACTTACATGTTCAGAATGTGGAACTGTTAATTAATATGATTTATAAGTAAGCGGTATGGGTGGGATTTTCTATGCACACAGAAATAAACTGGAAAACCAATTACAGAACAAATATTTAAAGGTGAAACATAGTTCCCGAAAGAATCAGACTCCATCCCATCAACTAGTAACTGCAAACTTGAGAAAGGGTCACTTCTGACCTAAAATGTTGTCTTTCATTGAGTTAGTTTTACTGATATGCAAAAATCTGCTTCTATGGGATGTAGTCAAGCCTTCATTTGTAATGATGTTGGAGGATTCTGTTAAGCTCAGAAAATTTGATTTTAATAACTAATTAAGTGTATAGAAGGCCTCTGCGCTGACCATTTGGAATACTGTATCATCTCCAAGATATAACAAAGCTCAGGATTCACTGTAACTACAATAAGATTTGGCAAACCATAATATCCATCATATTGCAGATCTGTTATTAAAGTTAACAGCTACAAATACTGTAGCTGCTTACTTTTAATATTAGGGCACTTATCTTTCCAGAAAGTTTGCGATGTCAGCACCCCAGCCGATCCTTGGATTGACTTGCTGGTTCCATACTGTGCACTTTCTAATTGGCCTGGCGGCGGGGAAAGGAGGAGGGGAGCCAAAGTGGGATTGACCAATAGCACACACCTTCTGGTCTGATGTATTTGGGATACTATAGACCCTCTTCGATACTTCCCTGACAAATAAGTGCTGTAGCACTCCTAAATCATAAACCCATAGCTCTGACCCACCGCCAATTTAAGCTCTTACTTTTCATTGCCACAGCAGCCAAACAGACCATCACAAAAGCATGGAAATCTCCCTCATTATGCGTATTCGCGATGACACACAGAATTTTCAAAGCAATGGTGCGCGCCAAAAAAAGGCACTCATACTGGACAGAGTGTCACCCTACGAAAAGTTATGGAGTCCCTGGGTTTCGCATAATCTGCCTCCTAATTTCAATGTCTCTCTTCTGCTTCCATGATAGTTGAATTGTGCCTTCCCCCAGCCACCGATTTGAGGTCTACTTTGCAGTGACATTGGCCCCTTCTAGGTGCTCCCCCTTCCTTTATACCTTCCCCTCCCTCACTTCACCCTCCCTGATACGCCTAAGCCCTCTTTACCCTCTCTTTCCTTTCTAGGCTGATTTGATGGCTTTTAGCCCTATGGCCTCTCCCTTTTTTCAAATCTAAGTACTGTATATACTTGAGTATAAGCCGACCCGAATATAAGCCGAGGCGCCTAATTTTACCACAAAAAATTGGGAAAATGAATTGACTCGAGTATAAGCCTAGGGTGTACATCTGCATGCCTCACTGTGCCTCACCTTGCCTCACTGTGTCCATTTGCATGCCTCCCTGTGCCTATGCCTCACTGTGTCAATAACTAAACTGACATTTAACATGGGAGTCTATGGAAGGAGTGCCTGGCTTTGAAAAATCAGTGCTCCCTGGCCATAGGTCCCCCAGACAACAAACGTTACACACTTGTAGATTAAGAGTGGCTACACGTGTGCCAAGTTTGGGGTCAAGGGGACCTACGGCCGGCCGGTACCGGGTCCCCAAAGTCCGGGAGATTAGGCGCAAAAAGGTGACTCGAGTATAAGCCGAGGGGGGCATTTTCAGCACAAACAAATGTACTGAAAATCTCGGCTTATACTCCAGCATATATGGTATATCTTCTCTTCACTTACCCCAGACATTTTGGGACCATACACTCTCCACTGGGAATACTGGCTTAGACCGATCCTGTTTACGGTCTCCCAGCACCACTCAGGGGTGTTAGTAAAATATTTCCCAAGGGGTGACACCAAATGGCAGCTCTAAATATTTTTTCTTTATTACAGCATTTTTATAATAGCATCCCCTATTCAGCAGTCCCCTTCCTTTTCTAGACTTTGATGTTGCTACTCCTGCCAAGTCTAGACTATTGACCTACCTTAGCCTGCTCCAACTGGGGCCTTTCCTCCCGTGTCATATAAATTTTCTTTGTATATCTGTACAATTATTACCAGTTATGATAGTGCCCCTTATCGAGCAGGCCCTTTCCTTTTCTAGACTTTGATGTTGCTACTCCCGCCAAATCTAGACTATTGGCCTACCTTAGAATACTCAAACTGGGGCCTTTCCTCCGAGTCCTGTGTCATATATATTTGCTTTGTATATCTGTACAATTATTACTGGTTATGTTTCCATGGCTTGATATTTGCTGATGGCATTTTTTGTCTTTTCTTGACTTATATCTCTGTATCGCATTTTTATATACTTTAATAAACTCTTTGAACCAAAAAATAACTCCAGGGATGGCAGAGAAAAGATAAAAATCTTTAAAAGCCAAAAAATAATAATATTAATATTAATAATAATAAAAATAATAATAATAATAATAATAATAATAATAATAATAATAGCTTTATATCATTTTAAAAATAATTCTTAAAATAAATATACTTTATGATAATAAAGGTATCATTATAATGATTTCATAGTTATAAATGTACAGTTTTTAGAGTAAAACCTTTCCTTAATTTTATCTATCTATATGCGTCCTTACATTTAAAAATTAACAAGCCACTTGCAATAAAAGTATATCCCTTTGGCGCAGTGTCAGGCCCCACAGCACCAGATTATTTCTGAATGTCCAATGGTGGTTAATTAAGAAATGCAGAGACAGCTTAATAACCTTACAGGTACATTCACAGTGTACATCCTGGAAAGTCGCATTGTTTAATGTCCCTGCTCCATCAGCACACTTCTGTCATCTACTGTCACCAACATCTTCCTTAAGGGTGCCGTCACACTTCTGCAGCAAAGCACACTGTCTCACCTCAGGGAATCTGCAGCTTTAGGCCAATATCCATCTTAGTCAATTGGTGTGGTTACAAATGCCATTCCTTTTTTTTTTTTACAAATTCTTTCCAGCTGAATTTGTGCATATTTGTCCATCACTTGAATGGAAATGCACTAATGCAGTGTTTGCCCTACAGGAAACACTAGTCTAATATGTAACAGTTGTTTCCCTTACCCATTCATTTAACCGTTTCAAATAACAGTTACATTTCGAGCACGTGTCGGCAATGTAACCCTCCCATTGGTTGTGCTCTCAACCAGACTGTCAAACCATCCAATGGCTGGAGTCATAACTGATCACATGTGCAGCATCATGGCAGTTGTAGATTAAACAGAGGCCAAGATGGCAGCTTCCTTGGCTGAAAACGATAGGAGGGTTTACTTCCACTTTAATTCACTAACAATATAACTGAGACAAAACACCTGTAGAAATAGTACTATCTAAACTAATCAAAATCATAAAATAATGCATAAGATAGGATAGGGCATAGGGAGCTGTTGGATTAAATCTGAACAGCAGCGAGAAGACACTGGGCTAGATTCAGATAGCCCTGCGTAATGTTGTCCGATACGTTACGCCGCCGTAAATTAGGGCGCAAGTTCCGTATTCAGAAAGAACTTGCGCCCTAAGTTAAGGCGGCGTAACGCATGTGGGCCGGCGTAAGCCCGCCTAATTCAAATGGGGATGATGTGGGCGTGTTTTATTTAAATGAATGGTGACCCCGCGGATTTTACATTTTTTACGAATGGCGCATTTTCCATTCGTGAAGGAATCCCAGTGCGCAGGCTCGAAATTCTGTCGCAAATCGTCATTGCTTTCGAGGTGAACATAAATTACGTCCAGCCCTATTCACAAACGACTTACGCAAACGACGTAACATTTTCAAAATTTGACGCGGGAACGACGTCCATACTTAACATAGGATACGCCTCATATAGCAGGGGTAACTTTACGCCGGAAAAAGCCTAACGTAAATGACGTAAAAAATAGCGCCGGGCGGACGTACGTTTCTGAATCAGCGTAACTACCTAATTTCCTTGCGTAAATATACGGAAGCGCCACCTAGCGGCCAGCGTAAATATGCATCCTAAGATACGAAGGTGTAAGACACTTACGCCAGTCGGATCTTAGGGAAATCAATGCGTAACTGATTCTATGAATCAGGCGCATAGATATGACGCCGCAACTCAGAGATACGACGGCTTATCTGGAGATACGCCGTCGTATATCGTACATGAATCTAGCCCACTGTTTTTGTGCTACTCCTTAGGACAGTCCATTCAGTAATGGCCCAGAAACTGGACTGAACTGAGACACTGTCAGTGAAACAGGCCCCCAACTTTAGCATAGGTAGAATTTCAACTGGGCTGTCTGGCAGGGCAGAAGCCCTTTAGGCTCGGAACTTCTCCTTGGACAGTAACAAGGCAGCACCGAACACCAGACCATGTATGCAGTCCCCCAGCCACCTTCTGGGCACCCTCCACCAGGGATTGGCTGAAACACCAAAACTTTTCAGGGTGCTGATTTGCCATTCCAGCCCACTACATTCTCGAATATTCCAGAAGGCAGAGGGAAACAATCACATTTGCAACCAGTGGAGCCCAGAACAGCCCAAAGCAATCACAAACTGCTCCACTGATTACAGTGGAGCCAAAAAGAACTAAATTTACCTGGCTTTCCAATCAAGTAGGGTGCTTCACATGTATACAGCTACCCAAATGCATTCTGTTTCCCCAAATAGTGGTCCCGAAAAAGAAAAAAAGTGGTTAAGGCAAAATTCGTGATTAAGGAAAAGCTACACTGTTTGCTGGTTATTAGTAGTAGCTCATAGACATGTGCACACTGAAATATTTTGTGTCGGAGTTTAGTTTTTGTCTGAATTTTTTTTAAGATTTATTTACTCCCGAAATTAGTTTATATTTATTTTGTTTCGTTAAAAAATGCATTCGTCCGAAAATCCAAATTAATTAAGGTTGAATTTGTCAATCAAAGGCTTACGGTGTCCGTTGAATGTTCCAAGAAGATTCAACGAAGCAGCTAAACTGTACAACGCTGCAATCGCACATTTCTGGTCAAATGCTTCGCCCACAAGCTATAGTAGAATTCTAATGTTGTATGACTAGTAATAATTATATTTATTCATATATTTATAATTATATTTATTAATTATAGTTACTAGTCAACCAACATTAGAATTCTTCTGTAGACTATGGGCGGAGCATTTGACCATAAATGTCCGCTCTCGGCGATCGTATGTTTTTAGCTGCTTCATCGAATCTTCATGTCTCTATAATGTTGAATCTTTCCTCTCTATGTCGAATCTTTCCTCTCTATGTCGAATCTTTCCTCTCGAATAATCTTGGACTAATAGAGTTAGGTTAGGCACATTCGACTGCAGTTTCGATAGACACAGATCGATACTGTCACGTCGAATCTTCTATCTATATCGAACTGTTGTTGCAACAAAACAAAAATAAAGCATTTTGTATGTCGGATCTTTCGGATTTCGGATTCTGCACGTTTGTTTTCGTTTGTTAAAACAACTGCGAAATTCACTGAAATTCGTACGAAAACGAATGCACATGTCTAGTAGCTCATAAAGACACGCGCTGGACATTGGTAGTATAATTAAAAAATAAGAACCTTAAGGAATTTACCACTCCTAGAAAAGGGTGTTAACAGGAGAGTCCAGAGCTGCAAGAAAATATATAGTACCCGGAAGTACCACAGAGATATAAAAACACACTAAAAGTCGGCGCTCATGGCTCTCAGAACATTCACTATGTATCAAAAGTTGAACAAAGTCCATTTATTGGTGGATGTAGTCCAAACGAAAATATATAGGGGAAAAAAACAACACACAGTACCTTGTTAGGGCTGGCTGTATGTGGACGTCACCTCGTTACCATCGTCCACATACAGCCAGCCCTAACAAGGTACTGTGTGTTGTTTTTTTCCCCTATTTGAGGAACTGCTCTCCGGGCCCTGGACACCATAACCCTTTGTGCTCTGATAGTTGTTGACTTATTTTATATGTGCTTCATGACATTACATGGACAATTTATACTATATTGATTTTATAGATTTTATATATTTTCGTTTGGACTACATCCACCAATAAATCGACTTTATTCAACTTTTGATACATAGTGAATGTTCTGAGGCCCCGTACACACGTTCGAGGAACTCGACGGGCAAAACACATCGTTTTGCTCGTCGAGTTCCTTGTGAAGCCGCCGAGGATCTCGGCGAGCCAAGTTTCCTCATTGACTAACGAGGAAATAGAGAACATGTTCTCTATTTGGCCCGAAGAGATCCTCGTCGGCTTCCTCGGCCAAAAGTGTACACACCAACGGGTTTCTCGGCAGAATACGGCTCCGATCGAGTTTCTGGCTGAATTCTGCTGAGAAACTCGGTCGTGTGTACGGGGCCTGAGAGCCATGAGCGTGGACTTTTAGTGTGTTTTTATGTCTAGTAGCTCACTGGTTTCACTTATAGCCTAGATTCAGTCTGTAAAGATTATACATCTGATTAGTAGTATCACTCAACGCGATAATGAGACAGGTCAAAAGCATTGCCTAGATTGCTGGTGTGGTTTACAATATGGCTGCATGAATGGAATACAAGGAAAAAAAATGCATTGTAAGCTCTTATCGCTGTAATATTCTATTAACCCTTTAATATCTCTGTTTATAGGGAGTACTGGTCTGGAGTGTTGTATTGCACTGAAGTATTCTCAAGAGCCTGATATTTTAATCAGCCGTGCTTGTTATCTCCAGAATATATTGTTAAGCTGTAGGTCAAAAAGGTTAATTGGATGGCAATACCTCAAGATGACTTAAAAGGTGGAATATTTTGACCTATTGTGAATCTGCAAAGAGTTAATAACACGCTGTAATGATCCAGACATGTGGGCCTCCCTGTATTCCGTTTATTAAACCTTTATCTCACTTTTAGAGAGACTCACTCACCAAACCACAGCAGCAATGATGAGTTATTCCGGATGCTGCAGCAATCCATATCACCATTAACAAGTGCTTAATTTCTCATCTTGATTATCTTGTTTGCATTAGTTGGAATTAAACCCTAGAATCCCCACTGGAGGGATTCCAGTTTAATCAGTAAGGGAAAAGTTCCATCACCTCATTTATATTAACGATGAAATTTCCAGCTCTATTTGTTAAAACCCTTTAGCTGACAGAAAAAAAGGACCAAACAGTCAGCGAAAAGTAAGCTAGGAAAGGGTTGGCAACATGTTGATCACAATCTACCCATCGATCGTGGTCATGTGATGGGTAGATTGCAACCCTGCTGGTCACCACCTCTCAGACCATGGATCAGCACAGCAATAGGTGTTACAGAACTGGGGTCCTCCTAGGGTTGCCACCTGTCCAGGATTCACCCAGACAGTCAGGGTTTTGAATCACGTGTCCAGGTTTCAGGCAGGCTGAAACCCGGACACATTATTCAAACTGGGCAGTGGCTCCTCAAGTAACCAAGATAGTCACACAAATCTGTTGCCCTCTGGGAGCTGCAGGCGGCTGTCTTGGGGCAAGTTCGGCATCACTAGGTGGCAGGGTGATGATGTCAGAAAGAGCAATTTAGCCACATCCACTGTTTACTGCGGCACGCTATGCACACCACATTACTACTCTCCTTGGGGCACCCAAAGTTGCCCCAGACCGTTAAAGTGTTCGGGTTTGGCTTGAAGAAAAGGTGGCAACCCTAGCTCCTCCTCTGTTCAGAAGACACAGCCAATGGGACACCTGGGAGGACTTCCTCCCTCTGCCAGGTGCCATTGCATCTGAGGTCTGGTAAGGGAAATTTACAGATGCTGTGGACCATTTTAGGTTGGGGAAGGGTAGATCTTTGTACTGAAAAGGAGATGTTTTTGTTTGTGGGAGGAAATGAATGTTACTCTGTGTGCTTAGTACTACTGACCTCTGCACTTGTTGTTACTACTGACCTCTGCCATGTGTATTACTAGTACTGACCTCTATATTGTGCATTACATACTACTAGCCCTGGCCCCTGAACTCTGTGTTGCATGCTACTGACCTCTGCACTTACTGTTACTTACTGACCTCTGTAATGTGTATTACTACTGACCAATATATTGCATAGCTCCCAACTGTCCCTGATTTTGAGGGACTGTCCCTGATTTGGAGCAATGTCCCTCTGTCCCTCATTCCTCCTCATTTGTCCCTCATTTTGGTCTGATCTATATAGATGTATATAAAATGCCCTTTTTATCTATCAAAAAGAGTTTCCCAGCACTAAATGTTCATCTGATTTCTAAATTGCTGCATTTGTAAATTCCAAAAGCCAATATAAAGAAATAATAGTGGTAAAAAAAAGCACTTGTGGGTTTAACCAATCTTATTTTTTTGTACAATTCTCCTTTAAGGGGGCGTGGGAAGGGGTGTGTCCTATGTCTGCACACTTTTGCTGATAGGTGTATATAAAAATGCACTATTTATATTTCAAAAAAGTGTTTCCCAGTGCTAAACCTTTTTATCCAATTTCTAAATTGCTGCATTCATAGATTTCAAAAGTCAGTAAAAAGGAATAGTATTGGTAAAAAAAAAAAAAAAAACACTTGTGGGATTATTTTCTTTTTTTGTATAATTTACCTATAAGGGGCGTGGCATGGGGTGTGTCCTATGCCTAGATACTTTTGCTAATAGGTGCTCCTCGTTCCCATCTCAAAAAGTTGGGAGGTAAGCATACAGGCAGTGGCAGCCAACCATTAGGGGCGCCCGGGCACCGCTCCCTCTCTCCATGCCACCCCCTGTATGCCCAATGGATAGATTCATGTATAGCATGAATCTATACATGTGCGCTGTGGACACCCTCTATTCATGCGCCCGGCCCCTTTTGGGCGCTTGAATTATAGTGGCAGGGGTGTATTTTTGAAGCACCTGATTAGAGCCAGAAGCTCTAATAGGCTTCAAAATTGGATGGACTCGGGTTGCATAGCATGTGACTTGGAGGTGTGTGAAAACAGCGAATGAATATTCACTGTTAAAACACTGCTCCTCAATCCGGCCAATCAAAAGTGGGTGTGAGACCCGTTTTCCGATTGGCTGAAAAGAGAAGACTCCTGATTGGCCGCAGAGGAGGGAGGAAATGGAAACCGCCGCCTTGGACAGCAGGAGAACAAGAAGCCGCCGCTGATGAAGAACGGGAGGCTGCCACCGCCGAGCAGGGAGAAGTCACCGGTGATGGGTTAAGTTCTCCCAACTGACCCGGAAGAGAGGTGGCATCCTGGTTGCCGCCCCCCTCCAAAAAATTCCACCAGCCACCACTGCATACCGGGTAGTACTGAATAAGACTCTGTGGACCTGGAATAACCAGTACCTTTTGCAAGTTATATTTATTTTCTATTAAAAAAATAATAATGTTTCTATTCAGCCGAAATAATGTTGCCATGCCCTAGGGCAGTGTATAATGACCCAGTTCCCAGTGCCTGCTTACAGGACATTTTCTGGGTCATGGATGTCTTAGATAATTGATCCTTTCAGAAATATACACATATATATGATACTAATCATTTTACCTCTATGTGAGGAGACCTGGGAAACATACACTGTTAGTGATCCCTTGGGACCAGAGCTGAGAAACAATTATCTTGAAAAAAACTAAAGGCACTCATGCAGAAAAGGTTTTCATTGCTCCTTCAGGTCTTCAGAAGATCATCTTTGTACCTGACAATCCGGGCAAGATGCCCTTAGAACTGTATATAGAGCTTTCTGAAAAGAAATTGCATAGAATGTTTCTGTCTGTCTAGGCAGCTGACACTAAAATATCGCAGCTCTTTCTCTCATTAGGGTCCGTGTCAACAGAATTTTGTTTGCATTAAACAGGTTTCGCATTTCCATGTGTAGCGCCTGTGTACTTTATAGTACCGGTGCTAGTCAAATTTAAGGGTAAGATCAGAGTGTAGTTAGACTCTGATCCAGATTGTTAAGTGCAAAACAGCGTCTCTGCCTCAGCTTGGCTGTGCTGCGGGCTTATTCTGTTGTACTGGGGTGTTCTTCCAGCCCCGGTGCTGCAGGTGGCAGCAGTGGAGTCAAGGTTTGGGTGCTCTTTCCCAGCAGCCAATCAGGAGGGTTTGACCTCGCTGTGCATGCTGGGGAGGGGTATTTATGGGGCAGTTGCCATTGGTTCTGGGTCTTCTTCGTCCAGTGTGGCACCCACCTTTAGGGTGGCCACATCACGGCGCCCCAGCATTATGGCCTACCTGGCCAGGGCGTGTGTGCCATGCGGTGTTCCTGGTTCCGGAGCCATGCTGGCCCGGAACATCTGAACAGCGACGGGGACCCAGTGAGCGACTGGGTTCCCACCTTTGAGGATCCCAAACTGTACTGCTGTTCGGTGGGGAGTCAGTCTGAGGAGCACCATTGAGAGGCTGGTGGTCCAAAAGGGCCTCGACAAACCACTGGGGATCGTACCAGTCACTTACTGTGTTCATTCAGAAAAGGAAGTGGCTGGTAAATATGACATACTTACTACCCCCTTCCAAACACACCCCTCCCCCGTGTGCCTGCAGTAGCAGCCGACAGGAGAAGAGGGAAGGCATACCTCCCAACATTTTAAACATCCACTGCGGCCAATCGATGTTGTTGAGCGGGGGGGGGGCAATCGATGTTGTTGAGCGGGGGGGACAATCAAAGTTGTTGAGCGGGGGGGTCGACGATCGCGGGGGGTCGACGATCGCGGGGGGGTCGACGATCGCGAGTGAGCGGGGGGTTGCCGTGGATGGACTCACCACTGCACAGCCTGTCAGTTCTCCTCGCATGTCTCTCCTCTGAACGTTTTCTTCTCCTTCCTGTGCGTGAAAGTTAACCACTTCGCGGGACTGCGGGAGGATGCAGTCTGTGCGTGAAGTTCCAGCAGAATCCGGGTGGGTTGGGAGGTATGGGGAAGGCAGTGCAACAGGGGTAACCTGTGCCACATTGGGTGATAAGTAGGTACCCAGGCACAACGGGCACACCCTGTGCACATGCCTATGGGTGGAGTTCAGTTTTAATACACCAACTCTGCTGTTGAGTGGAGGAGAGGCCTGTGCTACAGAGGGGGATGAGTTGTAAAAAAACAAACAAAAATAACTTCTATTTACTTATCTTGAAGCAGAACTGAACCTTCCTATCCTGTAAAGACAAAGAAGCTGCAATCTTAGCCTCTGTCTGATCTGCAGTTGCCACGGTGCTACACATGCGATCAGTTATCACCAGCTATTTGGTGGCTTGACAGCTCAGTCGAAATCGCAAGCAACTGTGACAGTTATCATCCCTGGCATGCCTTGAATGTAACTATTTTTGGAAACAGTTAAATCAATGGGTTGTGTTCCACTTTGATGTGGCGGGCATTCTGAACTGCAATGGAGATTTTTCAGATTGTCAACAGAATGAATCCAAGTGAATCTTCTTATCACTGGAACCGAATGAGATCACATTCTCTGCTTGCCTCAAAATCAGAACTTAATGTACCCCGAGGCGTGCATAGAATAGTTCTCCAACAATGTTGTTGTCATGTTTTGATTTTGAATAGAAAACCATGTTAATTGTTCAGAAATCGAGTTTTATACCCGTTCAAAATCCTGCAGAGCTGCTTTATATTTCCTAAGAAGTAGCAGCCCACCAAGTTCTTCTATTATTGCTGCATGAAAAAGAAACAAATTAAAGGAGATGTATAGTCACAGCATACAATTTGAGCATTGCAACAATACAAACAATAGTTACAAATGACAATCCAATATACGATTACTTGAAAAATCTCCTTTCGTGTTGGGAGTGCTGCCTGTCTGCTGGCCGTCTCTTTCTAAGACCTTCTGGATTCCCTGCATGCTTTGCAGCTTCTCTTCTGTTGTTTACTTTCAGTTTCCAAGGACTACATATCCCATGGTACATTGCTGCCTGCAAGCAGCAATTCCTGTACTGATTTTGCCTCCTCCTCTCAGCACCTCTGTAGTTAGGGTTGCCACTTTTTCTTCAAGCCAAACCCGAACACTTTAGCGGCGCACAGCAAAACATTTTTAATTTTTTTTAAATAATTTTTTTAGTATACACTATAGCAGGGGTAGGTAACCTGGGGCCCTCCAGCTGTCTAAGAACTACAAGTCCCATCATGCCTCTGGGAAATGTAGCTGCCAGCATTGCAATGCCTCGTGGGAAATGTAATTCCACAACAGTTGGAGGGCCCCAGGTTGCCTACCCCTGCACTATAGGATAACAGACTTGGGACACCTTTGGGGGCTTCAAAGAGAATAGTAATGCGGGACACATAGTGCCCCCTAACCCTCCTGTCAGGGCCACATTTCTGTCTGAATAGTGTGTCCGGGTTTCAGGGGCATCATGATGACACCAGGGACACCAGAATTCAGTCACGTAGACGCGTTTCACACACACAACCTGTGCTTAGTCATTACCTGTCAAAACCAGGTATCCGCTCACCCCAAAAAAGTGCCAAATTTTGAGTGGAGCTCCACTTTAAAAGGGAGGGGGGAGGAGGCAGACAAGAAGAATGTCCCCTTTCAAGTGGAGCTTCGCTTTAAATAGGAGGGTGCAAACAAGCAGAATTTTCCCTTTTGGGTGGAGCTTTGCTTTAAAGAGGAGGGTACAAACAAGCAGAACTTTCCTTCTGGGTGGAGCTCTGCTTTAAAGAGGAGGGGGGAGGAGGCAGACATGAAGGACTTCCCCTTTTGGGTGGAGCTCCAGTTTAAAGAGGAGGATGCAAACACGCAGAACTTCCCTTTTGGGTGGAGCTCTGGTTTAAAGAGAAGGGTGCAAACAAGCAGAACTTCCCTTTTGGGTGGAGCTTTGCTTTAAATAGGAGGGTGCAAACAAGCAGAACTTCCCCTTTTGGATGGAGCTCCGCTTTAAAGAGGAGGGTGCAAACAAGCAGAACTTCCCTTTTGGTTGGAACTCTGATTTAAGGGGAGGGGGAGGAGGCAGACAAGCACCATGTCCCTTTTGGGCGGAGCTCTGATTTAAAGAGGAGGGGGGAGGCAGACAAGCAAAATTTCCCCTTTTGGGTGGAGCTCTGCTTTAAAGAGGCAGGGGGAGGAGGCAGACAAGCAGAACTTCCCTTTTGTGTGGAGCTCTGGTTTAAAGAGAAGGGTGCAAACAAACAGAACTTCCCTTTTGGGTAGAGCTTTGCTTTAAAGAGGAGAGTGCAAACAAGCAGAATTTCCCCATTTGGGTGGAGCTCCGTTTTAAAGAGGAGGGTGAAAACAAGCAGAACTTCCCTTTTGGGTGGAGCTCTGATTTAAAGAGGAGGGAGAGGAGGCAGACAAGCAGAATGTCCCCTTTTGGGTGGAGCTCTGCTTTAAAGAGCCAAGAGGAGGAGGCAGACAAGCAGAACTTCCCTTTTGGGTGGAGCTCCAGTTTAAAGAGGAGGGTGCAAACAAGCAGATCTTCCCTTTTGGGTGGAGCTCTGCTTTAAAGAGGAGGGTGCAAACAAGCAGAACTTCCCCTTTTGGGTGGAGCTCCGCTTTAAAGAGGAGGGGGAGGAGGCAGACAAGCAGAATGTCCCCTTTTGGGTGGAGCTCTGCTTTAAAGAGGCAAGGGGAGGAGGCAGACAAGCAGAACTTCCCTTTTGGGTGGAACTCCATTTTAAAAAGAGGCAAGTGCATACAAGCAGAACTTTCCTTTTGGGTGGAGCTTTGCTTTAAAGAGGCGGGGGGAGGAGACAGACAAGCAGAACTTACCTTTTGGGTGGAGTTTCGCTTTAAAGAGGCGGGGGAGGAGGCAGACAAGCAGGACTTCCCTTTTGGGTGATGTTTCCCTTTAAACAAACTTCAAGATCATTGAAATGAATAGGATTGGCTTGAAATATTGGAACTACAATGTGGAAATATATGATTTTACATTTTGACCATAGAAACACCCAATGAGTGTAGTAGCCCCCATCTTGCTCTCTGATTAATCATTCAGCTAGTAGGATATAAAACCAAGTCTTAAGACCATACCCGGCATTTCCAGTCACCTTATCTGTCATATCCAGAATCAGCTAATTAATGTACAGTCAGTATAGTGATAATGAATTGCGAGCGGCACTGTAAATTGCTTGTTTCTGCCCTCAATCAGACTCTCAAGGGCGTCATAATACGCAGAACAAAACAAGAGTGTTTCATTTTTTTCCATTTTATTTCCATGTGAGAAAATAAAGGAATTTATCAAACATGCCACCATGGTACAGACTGTCCTTTGAAACATGTACAAAAACATGCTAAACAAATGTTCCCATCAAAATCTGATTAGAAACAAAAGACGAAGCCGTTGGATAATGTCTCCGGCTCGCTCCCATTTTGCTGCACTGCTGTTCTATTTTATGGCACTCATTCTGCTTTCTAATTAGGACAAATTATACAAAGTCTTCGGAAAAAAAATGTCTAAAGAACATGAAGTGACATTATATTGACAGTGAGTGGGGGCATTCGGTTTTAGTCTTTGGTAAATGCAGTTCGTTGAGAGAAGACTGGGCTGGTAATGAATTGATATTTTTTATGTGTTGGATTTAAACCTTTCACTACCAGTTTCAAATGCAGACAGGAACATTTTCTCCTATTTTCATCTTCTGGCTGATCCACCTTGGCTGTGTGGGAGATGGACGGAACCTGGAATGTGTGGGAGATGGACGGAACCTGGAATGTGTGGGAGATGGATGGCACCTGGAATGTGTGGGAGATGGATGGAACCTGGAATGTGTGGGGGATGGATGGAACCTGGAATGTGTGGGAGATGGATGGAACCTGGAATGTGTGTGAGATGTATGGAACCTGGAATGTGTGGGAGATGGATGGAACCTGGAATGTGTGGGAGATGGATGGAACCTGGAATGTTTGGGAGATGGATGGAACTTGGAATATGTGGGAGATGGATGGAACCTGAAATGTGTGGGGGGTGGATGGAACCTGAAATGTGTGGGGGGTGGATGGAACCTGGAATGTGTGGGAGATGGATGGAAACTGGAATGTGTGGTAGATGGATGGAACCTGGAATGTGTGGGAGATGGATGGAACCTGGAATGTGTGGGAGATGGATGGAACCTGAAATGTGTGGGGGGTGGATGGAACCTAAAATGTGTGGGGGGTGGATGGAACCTGGAATGTGTGGGAGATGGATGGAAACTGGAATGTGTGGTAGATGGATGGAACCTGGAATGTGTGGGAGATGGATGGAACCTGTAATGTGTGGGAGATGGATGGAACTTGGAATGTGTGGGAGATGGATGGAACCTGGAATGTGTGGGAGATGGATGGAACCTGGAATGTGTGGGAGATGGATGGAACCTGGAATGTGTGGGGGGTGGATGGAACCTGGAATGTGTGGGGGGTGGATGGAACCTGGAATGTGTGGGAGATAAATGGAACCTGGAATGTGTGGGAGATGGACAGAACATAGAATGTGTGGGAGATGGACGGAACCTGAAATGTGTGGGAGATGGATGGTACCTGGAATGTGTGGGAGATGGATGGAACCTGGAATGTTTGGGGGGTGGATGGAACCTGGAATGTGTGGGAGATGGATGGAACCTGGAATGTGTGGGAGATGGATGGAACCTGGAATGTGTGGGAGATAGATGGTACCTGGAATGTGTGGGAGATAGATGGTACCTGGAATGTGTGGGAGATGGATGGAACCTGGAATGTGTGGGAGATGGATGGAACCTGGAATGTGTGGGAGATGGATGGAACCTGGAATGTGTGGGAGATGGATGGAACCTGGAATGTGTGGGAGATGGATGGAACCTGGAATGTGTGGGAGATGGATGGAACCTGCAATGTGTGGGAGATAGACGGAACCTGGAATGTGTGAGAGATGGATGGAACCTGGAATGTGTGGTAGATGGATGAAACCTGGAATGTGTGGTGTGTGGGAGATGGATGGAACCTGGAATGTGTGGGAGATAAATGGAACCTGGAATGTGTGGGAGATAAATGGAACCTGGAATGTGTGGGAGATAGATGGTACTTTGGAATGTGTGGGAGATGGACGGAACCTGGAATGTGTGGGAGAAGGATGGAACCTGGAATGTGTGGGAGATAAATGGAACCTGGAATGCGTGGGAGATAAATGGAACCTGGAATGTGTGGGAGATAGATGGTACTTTGGAATGTGTGGGAGATGGATGGAACCTGGAATGTGTGGGAAATGGATGGAACCTGGAATGTGTGGTAGATAGATGAAACCTGGAATGTGTGGGAGATGGATGGAACCTGGAATGTGTGGGAGATGGGTGGAACCTGGAATGTGTGGTGGATGGATGGAACCTGGAATGTGTGGGAGATGGATGGAACCTGGAATGTGTGGGGGATGGATGGAACCTGGAATGTGTGGTAGATGGATGGAACCTAGAATGTGTGGGAGATGGATGGAACCTGGAATGTGTAGGAATTGGATGGAACCTGGAATGTGTGGGGGGTGGAGGGAACCTGGAATGAGTGCCTCCTCATCAGTGCTGCCCATCAGGGCCCATCAGTGCCAACCATCAGTGCCCATCTTTGCTGCCCATCAGTACCGTGTATCAGTGCCAACTATCATTGCCACCCATCAGTGCCACCTATGAGTGCTGCCTATCAATGCCCCTCAGTGCTGCATATTAGTGCCGCCTATCAGTGCCCATCAGTGATGCATATTCGTGCTTCCTCATCAGTGCCGCCTATCAGTGCCATCTATCAGTGCCCATTAGTGCCACCTATCAGTGTAGCATATCAGTGCCCATCAGTGCTGCAAATCAGTGCCACCTAGCAGTGCCACATATCAGTGTCGCACATCAGTGCAGCCTATCAGTGATACTTATTAGTGCCTCCTCATCAGTGCCACCTCATCAGTACCGCCTCATCTTAAAGGAGCCGCCGTACAGCTATGGCGATTTGCTGGAACCTGCCGACCTGTTAAAAACAAACATGTAATACTTACCTGCCCTGTGCAGTGGCATTGCATGGAGCAGCCCAGATCCTCCTCTTCTCAGGTCCCTCTTCTATGCCCATGGCCCCTTCTTCCTTCTGAGTGCCCCCACAGCAAGCAGCATGCTATGGGGGCACCCGAGCCGATATATATATTGTAAGGGGTTAGCTCGGTAGCGGGGTGTGTGACCCCTTGGATGGGTTCACCACACACTGAATTTATACAGACTGGCAGTCGAAGACGGTTGAAAACAAAGTTTTTGGTTTATTTTTCCATCTTGCTGGAAAACAATTGCAAGCATCCAAACAGCATAAACAAAATCAAACATAAAATAAACCCTCGCCACTCTGGGCGTCTACCTTCCACACAGGAACCTATCTATGCGGTCTGACTCAGCCTAGCGCTGGGCAGACAGTGCTGGTCGTACAGCACAAAACAATAGTCTTTTGATTTTTATCACACAGAAAAAATCACTCCTCTCCTCACCTCCTCAGAAGACTTTTAGTGCTGCTCTCCTACTCACAAAGCCTTAGGAATGATGCAGCAAATTAGTGGTAATCCTCTGGACTTCTTATAGAGGCCTTAATTGCCTCATTCTGAACAGCTGGAGTCTTCCAACGGCCTCAAACCTTTCCTGGCTAAATTTTTCAGCCGACGCCTAATAACAATTGATGTATTGTCTAACAAGGCAGAAATGTATGTTCCGTCTGTGACAACACCCACAGATTTACCTGACTTCCTGTCACAATATATATGCTGAACTGACTAGCCTCAGGTGATACATGGAGATAAAACAAGTCCATAAGTTGTACCTGTTTATCTGCAGTCTTAATCTACAACCAGCATTTACACAGCATTTCTCCAGAAGGCAGGGGGCAGGGACCTGATGTCACACACTGCACAGCATGGCCGCTGAGTATAATCTGGGACCTGAGTGGGGAGAATGGACACATATCCCTCTACACTGTCTCATAAAGAAACATGCATAGCTAAGGCTGTCAATCAACTGCTGTGTGCAGCAGGAGAGGGGGCAGGGCCGTCTACTGGGATTGTATCATGTCAGTATAATCTTTCAGAAGTGACTTATGCAGTAAGCAAAGGGATGAGAGAGTAGACAGAAATCACACTCAGAGTTTTTGATTCAGACAAGTACACAGTATAGAGGGAAATGCTTTGTTCATTTTTCATTGCAGAGGTTTTCAACCACTTTAACTTAGAATGAAGTGAGAATCGGAACGCCAGACATGTAGGGCCAGATTCTCAAAAGAATTACGCCGGTGTATCTACAGATACACCGGAAGAATTAGACGGTATCTACAGATACACCGGCGTAATTCGAAAATCCCGCCGGCGTATCATTGTTTTGTATTCGCAAAACAAGATACGCCAGAATTAGGCTAGGATCCGACTGGTGTAAGTCACTTACACCGTCGGATCCTAAATGCAATACTACGCTGGCCGCTAGGTGGCTTTTACGTCGATTTCAGCATCGCATATGCAAATGAGCCGATACGCAGATTCCCGAACGTTTTTGCGCCGCTTCGCCGTAGTTTATGTAGTTTCCGTAAGCGTAAGGTTATCCCTGCTATATGAGGGGTAATCTTACGTCGGTCCGCCGTATGCCATGTTAAGTATGGCTGTCTGGACAGCGTCAGGTTTTTCCGTAGTTTACGTTGTTTATGTAACTTGTCGCGAATAGGGCTGTGCGTTAATTACGTTCACGTCAAAACCAATGTATTTGCGGCGTACTATGGGCCGGCGCATGCGCAGTTCGTTCGGCACGGGGGCGCGCTTAATTTAAATACAAGCCGCCCCCTTTGAATTACGCGGGGATATGCCGGGCCATTTACACCACGCCGCCGCAAATTACCGAGCAAGTGCTTTGAGAATACGGCACTTGCTCCACTAAGTTGCGGCAGCGGCGTAGTGTAAATAGCTTACGCTACGCTACGCCGGAATCTACGTGAATCTGGCCCGTAAATTCTATGTTCTACCCCTATGGCAAATAGTTGATAAGGCATATTTGGGGATTTCGTCATTTAGTTAGGAATGTATATATTTCTTTAGTATGCCACTTTCATTATAAATCTATAGGAATCAGCCTAGGAGACAGCAAGCAAACAAAGCTCTGAGACATCTAAAATAGACTTTCCTCTTGAGCAAATTTTAGTTCAGTTTCTCATGTCATGGATGATCCAATTATCGGCGGTTCTTGCATGTCTGTAATATGCATGTCAGTGTTGATATTGGCTTTTTGTAGCATGCCAGAAAACCAGTTATGTGACTATTCGCAGTAAACCAGCAATAAAAACGCATGATTTAAAAGCCAAGCCACATACGGTGGTAGAGTGGTTAAGACCGCAGTATCGTAGCCCCAAGGCACCATGTCACACTCTGATCCAATATGCTATCTGTGTAGATCTATGTGTTTCTGCTGTGTTTCTTCCCCGGGGTCACAAACACGCTGAAAGAATAACGGGCTTGTGACAAAAATTGTCTCTGGTGTGTAGTTTTCGTAAGGAAATTAAGCCCTTTAGGGTTGGGGCGCTCGTGACCACACTATTTTTGTGTGTTACTTTTAAAGTGAAATGGTACTATAATAAAGTTGATGTAAAAATCATATTTTTTTGCCATGAATTAAAAAAATATAATGCTGTGAGCTCTCCATTGTCGTTTAACTAATTTACACTATATTTCCAAAAGTATTGGGACGATTGCCTTTACATGCACATGAAGTTTAATGGCATCTCCGTCTTAGTCCGTAGGGTTTAATATTGCGTCGGCCCAACCTTTGCAGCAATAAAAGCTTAAAGGGGTTGTAAAGGTAAATGTTTTTTCACCTTAATGCATCCTAGGTGAAAAAACATCCGACGGGACAGGCCCACCCGGAACCCCCATTTTACTTACCTCACCCCTCGAAAGTCCCGTGCGCGTCCACGTGATCCTCTTCGGTTCCTAGCCTGGCTGTTGATTGGCTAGGCTGGATAGATTGATAGCAGCGCAGCCATTGGCTGGTGCTGCTGTCAATCACATCCGATGACGTGGCACGCCAGGGGGCGGGGCCGAGTGATACAGACGGCGGCTATGCCCGCCGCTGTATCACGGGAGCGCGCTCGCAAAACGCTTTCCACCATGCAAGCTCGCTCACATGAAGGTGGAAAGCTCTTGCGAGGAGGAGCCGAGACAGCCGCTGAGGGACCCGGAAGACCGGGTTCGGGGACACTCTGTGCAAAATGAGCTGCACAGTGGAGGTGAGTATAACATGTTTATTGTACTGTCCTGTATGCTTTCATGTTCACCCAATAAAAACTTATGAAACAAAAAAAAAAAAATAACATGTTTGTTATTTTTCCCCCAATTTTTTTTTTACTCTTCTGGGAAGACTGTCTACAAGGTTTAGGAGTGTGACTATGTGAATGTTTTACCATCCTTCCAGAAGCGCATTTGTAAGGTCAGGCACTGATGTCTTGGTATGCTGTCGCCTTAAGAGTTCCCTTCACTGGAACTAAAGGGCCAACCCCAACCCCTGAAAAACAACCCAACACCATAATTCCCCCTTCACCACATGATTCGGCCAGTGCACAAAGCAAGGTCCATAAAGACACGGATGAGTGAGTTTGGGGTAGAGAAACTTGGAGGAACTTTTTTTTTTAATACCAAACATATCATACTTACCTATTCTGTGTAGTGGCTTTGCACAGAGCAGCTCAGATCCTCCTCTTCTTGAGTCCCCTGCTGGTGCTCCAGGCCCCTTCCTCCTGCCTAGTGCCTCCATAGCAAGCAGCTTGCTGTTTAGGCACCCGAGCAGGCAAGGTGTGGCTGGGCCCCACCCTTGCTCTCTCCTCATTGGTTCACTGGCTATGATTGACATTCCTGTCCCACTTCCTCCTTCCGCCGAGGGGCTGGAAAGGCGATTAGCTTAATCGACTTTTCACAGCCCCTCCCTGTAGGCGAGCGCCTGTCCAATCGCAGCAAAAAAAAAGCAGCAACTTTTTTTTTTTACGTTATGCTACGACGTGAATGAGAACATGTAACAAATATAAAGTAGGTGTTATCCTAACTTGGCTGCAAAAATAGAAATACACTTTAAGGAAAGAATATAATCGTACAAAGTTACACTTTTTTTCCTTCAATGTAGGAGGTAGTTTCGGCCAAGTAGTAAGCTTAGAAACATGTCCCATACCGCCAGGATTCTCTTGGTAGGAAACACAAGTTACAAATTTCATTTAGAGAATTCTCCTCTCTGTTTATGAAATTCAAATCATTTTTTTTTTGCCAACTTTAAACTTTTAACGTATTTGGTTGCCTAAAGCAGGAAAAATAAAATAAAACAGCTACGACACACGTTAACCTAATCCTCAAACTTTAAGCCAAATAAAACCTGTACTTTCGCAAAAACATACATCAACAACGAAAAAACCCTATTTAGTCACTGTCATGTCCTCACCAAATGGACTACCAAAATACAATTAAAGTACAAAAAAAAAAAAATCTTAACTTTCAGTATTTGAGATGAAGAAATTACCCTGAGCTCTTGTAACTTCATGATTGCTCAGATTAGCTACCCGCTGTGTCCCATAATAGTATTCCAATTGGAGGCTATTTAAAGTAACAACAGGGGATTTCTTTCTGCAGAAAGGCAATGGGAAATTGTTGACTTGAAGTGCTGAAATATACAGAGGTTTGTCGAGACATATAAACTTCTATGAGATCATAATACAATATTGACCCTATCCAGAGAAGAAACTGTTTATGGGCTACCTCCTCATAAGAGGAAGATTGGCTTTTTGAAAAAGGAGTTTTACAACTTCGTAAAAAGTTTCAAATATTTCAGGATTTTTTTGTTTCTTTACTCAGCTACTGTTTTACGACGAAAGTTAAGGCTTTTAGAGTTCCATAGCTGGCACGTATTACCCAGACTCTGCCTGGTTGCATGTCGGCACATTCCACATAAACTTTGACAAGATGAGAAGACATCTTACCAAAAACTCCCCAATCATACCACCAGGATCCACAAAAAAACAAGGGTCCCTTTCTAAACGAAGGGCAAGGTTACCAACCTTCAGACTTTATGGGGGCCAGACTGTGGCCAGTGGGAGTAGACAAGGTCCTGACATCAGTGGGAATAAGCAATGCTTCGTCTTTGGTGTCAGTGGGAGGAATAGCGCCCATCGTTGTTGTTTGTGGGAGGAATTGAGCCCCATCATTGATGTCTGTGGGAGGAATTGCACCCCATCATTAGTCATTGGAAGGAATTGTGCTCACTCATTGGTGTCATTGGGAGGAATTGCGCCATATTGTTGGTATCATTGAGAGGAATTGTGTCCCATCACTAAAGTCATTGGGAGGAATTGTGCCTTATCGTTGGTGTCATTGGGAGGAATTGTGCCTTATCGTTGGTGTCATTAAGAGGAATTGTGTCCCATCATTGAAATCATTGGGAAGAATTGTGCCTTATCATTGGTGTCATTGGGAGGATTTGTGCCTCATTGTTGGTGCACTGGGAGGAATTGTGCTCCTTCATTAATGTCAGTGGGTGGAATTATGCCCCATTGTTGGTATCAGTGGATGCAACAGTGCCACAAGAGCTGTGTAAAAGCAAGCAAAGGACCGATATCCCCCGCCTGTTTTTTTTGGGGTACCAAATTCAGAGGAGTCCCAGACATCTCATATCATGTTGAACGGGGTACAGCATCTCCCATCTGAGCCATCATATATTGGAATATCTCTCTGTCCCCAATCATACCACCAGGATCCACTATAACAGAGGTTCCTTTCTAAACGAAGGGCAAGTTTACTGTCCTTCAGGCTTTATGGGGGCTGGACTGTGGTCAGTGGGAGCAGAAAAGGTCCTGACGTCAGTGGGAATAAGCAATGCTTCATCTTTGGTGTCAGTGGGAGGAATAGCGCCCATCGTTGCTGTTTGTGGGAGGAATTGGGCCCCATCATTAATGTCTGTGGGAGGAATTGGGCCCCATCATTAGTCATTGGAAGGAATTGTGCCCACGTATTGGTGTCATTGGGAGGAATTGTGCCATATCATTGGAATCTTTGAGAGGAATTGTGTCCCATCATTGAAGTCATTGGGAAGAATTGTGCCTCATCATTGGTGTCATTGGGAGGATTTGTGTCGCATTGTTGGTGCACTGGGAGGAATTGTGCCCCTTCATTAATGTCAGTGGGTAGAAATATGCCCCATTGTTGGTATCAGTGGATGCAATAGTGCCCCAAGAGCCGCGCAAAAAAAAAGAAGCTTATTCATAGACTTTACAATGCCAAGGAAAGGGAGGCCTAAAAGACAATGTAGCGGATCCAGCAATAAAGAATGATCAAGTACTCGTTGGTTCAGAGACATTTAGAAACTAGATATGCCAAAGCTCTCTTGCGACTAATTCTAGGCTTTCTATAAGTGGAAGAGTATACAATTTGCTACATGGGTGACTGTCCCCAACAATAACTAGATGCACTTGCAACATCCAGCAAATACATGAAGTGATGCTTCGATTTAGAGCTTCAATGGGCAAAGGAGAAGATTAGGAGATGAAAAGTGGAGAGGTCAGTCTCCCAACCCAACAGACCAAGAATTGCACATCAGAGCACTGAGGGATTGCTAAGAAAATTGCAATCCTCTCTTTCAAGAACATTCTTGACAGTATAACTATACAGGGAAGGTGAATAGGGGCTAAAGAAATCAAAAAAAATCTCATTCTAATCAGTGTGTAGCACAGTAAAGCCTTCTTAAAATAGAAGCAAATCATATCTTTACATCTCATTGGCCAGATGCACATACAGAACCGCTATTGTATAGAGAATAAATACAGTAGCCTAATATTATAAAGGCATTTAAATGGCCTAAAGTAAGAAATACTCCTTTTTTTGGGTATATGTGATGGAATAAAATATGTGAATAGTTTCTGTTTTGAGTAAGCTGTACCGAGCTAAGAATATTGCAAAAGTTTTCTTCTGTCCTCTTAAAAGGATACCTGAAATTAATTTCAGACCTCTAAGAAAAGAAGTAAGAAAATCACAGACAAGCATGAAAGTACATTTATGGGGGTGACCTGTACACTGGGTACAGTGCTGCCATGGTTGCCACAGTTTGAATTAAAGTATTACTAAAGCTTCGATAAAAAAAATAAAAAAATAACAAACATATCATACTTACCTCCACTTTGCAGTTTCGTCCTTTTCTGGGGTCCCGCGATGGCCCTCGTGTCTCTCTCCCGAGGGGGCTAGCTTGCAGGCGCGCTCCTGTGTCATACAATCGGCATTCATAGCCGTCGATAGTATGACTTGGCCCCGCCCCCTGCCAGACGCGCTATTGGATTTGATTGATAGCAGCGGGAACCAATGGCTGCGCTACCCTCCCCCTCTAACTCCTGCCCAGTGTAAAGGCCTCCTTACCTGGTAAAGCCAGTTATATTCATCCAAATACCCTCAACCAGGTCCCTCCTTGGTGCTATTTCCTCCTGCGAGTATCGCTAATCCAGAGCTACATGTTAACCCTTGCCGTCCTTTCCCCTTCACTCCCATTGGTCCAACTGTAGATATGTTTGTGATCCTAATGCCGCATACACATGATCTGGCTTTTGCCTGGCCAAATCACATCGAAATTCCAAAGGAATTCCATCGGAATTTCTGATGAAAAAACTCAGATGGGGCTACACATGATTGGAAAATCCAATGGAAAAAGTCCATCCAACTTTTTCCTAAGAGGATTTCTAGATTCTAGTTTCGATTCTAAGAGATCCCCTCCCATGGACAGCAAATGGGAATTGTCCATATCACTCATCCTACATGTTAACCCCCTGCCATCCTGTCCACTTCACTCCTATTGGTCCGACTGCAGATCTCTTCTGGTACCAAGGGGACCCCTCAATTGTTTGGCCAAAGTGACTATAGCGCTCAGACAGTGGCCATGAAGAAGAAGGCTCCATCCAGGATGTAAACACTGAAGAGATGGACCCAGCGCTGGATGATCACATGACCACAGGTTAAAGTGGTTGTAAAGTGTCATGTTTTTTCACCTTAATGCCTTCTATGCATTAAGGTGAAAAAACACCTTGCACTCTCGGGCCTCCCAGCCCCCCGTTTCACTTACCTGAGCCACAAAACTCTGTGGGCATGATCCGGCTATGGTTTCCCCCAGCTTGAGGTGGCTCTTCATTGGAGATTGATAGCAGCACAGCCATTGGATCCCGCTGCTGTCAATGAAATCAATAAAGCAGCGCATCTGCGGGCGGGGCAGAGTGATAAACTTTACGGCTATGGCCACCACGGTATCACACGGGAGCGTGCCCGCAAGCTAACCCCCCTTGGGAGAGCACTTCCCAGTAGGGGGTTAAATCTTGTGGGAAGAGGGACCCCAGAAGACGGGGATCAAGGTCACTCTGTGCAAAACGAACTGCACAGTGGAGGTAAGTATGGTATGTTTGTTATTTTAAAAAAAAAAATGTAATCCTTACAACCCCTTTAAGGGAATTGAAAAAGGTTTTTTTATGTGTTAACATAGCAATCAGATAGATGGTGATGGGAGGAAAGGGGGCTACTTTTATCCTGGAGTTGGGCTTTAATATTTTTCAGTCTTTAACTGAGTAAGGCTAAGTATGATCATGGAAATGCAATATATTTTTTGAGTATGCTTTATGAGTTATGTATGTCAACACCCATTAACGACTTCAAAACAGTTTTGGACCATCAAGTTTAGGTGGTTAGGTGTCCCTAAATCTATGAGCACCTAGCTACTGCCAAGAATTTTCTTATTATTATCTAAATGAGGTCACTTCCCTATGACCTACATATATCAGTTTCCATAGATGGATAAAGGATTTTTTTTAGAAGTAGATGCACTCATCACTTTTAACAATGATAAACATGTACAGATAATCTTAGAACGCAGATCATCTGATCAGGCTCAATGAATGCTGCATATTACATTTTCTTTTTTTTTCTGTATTCTTTTATATGTGATCCATTACCTATATAAGTGCAAAATAAATTAAAATGGATGCTTTATATTTAAGCCATATGCTTTACATTACAAATTGCAATCGTAAATTCCATTTAGATTTCTTTATTGTTGACTTGTGGGAGAGATTTCCAATTATATATTTTTTCCTCTAAGTCTTTGAGAACTCATGTGTGGGTATTTATGGTTCATTATGTCTGATTGATGTACAATCTCCGGCTTAGAAGGTCTAGATGGAGTTCTGGATATTGCAGACTTTACGTCACCCAAAAATTACCTTCAAGAGAAATAAAAAAAGTAATAAAAGCTTACATATACAGTGGTACCTTAGATTACAAGCGTAATCCAAAGCACTCGTATATAAAAGCGAGTTTCCCCACAGAAAATAATGGAAACTCAGATAATCTGTTCCAGTGGCACTGCTAGTGTATGTAGTACCAAATGTAACCAGAGTTGGGGGGGCACTGGAGACATTTGGAAACACTCGGAGAGCACTTGGAGCCGCTCAGATGCACTCAGAGAGGCTTATGCCCTGTACACACGATCGATTCGTCTGATGAAAACGGACCGATGGATCGTTTTCATCGGACAAACCGATCGTGTGTGGGCCGCATAGTTTTTTTCCCATCTGTGAAAAAAAATAGAACCTGTTTTAAAGCGGGGGTTCACCCAAAAAAAATGTTTTAACATTGCATTCAGCCGAGTTGTCAGAATGATATTAGGCTGTTTTTTTTTATTTCATTGCCGTACATACCGTAATTTCACCGACCGCTTCCGGGTATGTAATCTGCGGAACTGGGCGTTCCTAATTGATTGACATCCTTCCGACCGGCGCATACAGCGCATCACGAGTTGCCGAAAGAAGCCGGACTGCGAGTCGGCTCTATACGGCGCCTGCGCACCGACGGTCGGCTTCTTTCAGCAACTTGTGACGTGCTGTATGCGCCGGTCGGAAGGATGTCAATCAATTAGGAATGCCCAGTCCCGCAGATTACATACCCGGAAACGGCGGTGAAAATACGGTATGTACGGCAATGAAATAAAAAAAAAACAGCCTAATGTCATTCTGACAACTCGGCTAAATGTAATGTTAAAAACATTTTTTTTTAGTCGAACCCCCGCTTTAAATGTTTCTTATGGTTAAAAAAAGCGATAGAAAAAAACAACCGTCTGTGGGGAAATCCATCAGTCAAAAATCCACACATGCTCAGAATCAAGTCGAGGCATGCTCGGAAGCATTGAACTTCATTTTTCTCAGCACGTCGTTGTGTTTTACATCACCGCGTTGGACACAATCGGATTTTTAACCGATGGTGTGTAGGCAAGACTGATGAAAGTCAGCTTCATCGGATATCTGATGAAAAAATCCATCGGCCCGTTTTCATCAGACGAACCGATCGTGTGTACATTAGAGACACTCGGAAACTGAGTTTTTCTGAACAGCTCCGAATGGCTCTAAGTGTCACCGGCACCCCCTCACCTCTGGCCAAATGAGGTAATACACACCACAGAGGCTTGAATCCTGCTCATTTCGAGACAACGCTGGCAAACCGAGTCAGGATTTAATAAAAACATTAATAAACCGCATTACTCACAATCTGAGGTATTACTGTACTGACATGACACTACTTATTTATTTAAAAACATTGCTTGTCTTGCCAAATGCTCTCAAACCAAGTTACTCTCAAACCAAGGTTTTACTGTACATGGAATGCTAATCTGCATCATTTTTTTTGAGTGTCAGGTTGTATCTGGAGAAGGTTTATCTATATAGGTCACACAAACGCAGGAAACAAAATGGCTTCCAATGGCCAAGAAAGTTATTGCTCCTCTGAGGACAAAGACGTTTGGTTTTTAGGAAGGCTGTGAATGTTACCGTTTCTTCTTTTAATTACAAACACAGCAGGCTATAGCTGAATATAAATTCATACATTGCCAAGTTCCTTCTAGCCACATTAATGCTGGATGGTCCACATGATAAATGATAAAACAGTTTTCCTTGATTGAGCTGCAAGATGTATGCTCCAAAAATGGAAAGAAACCAATACTTATTTTCCATTTTAACAAAATCTTCTGACTGCTTCCACTAAATATAGATCTGTTCAAGAAATGTTTCTTCTAGTTACTGTTTGACTTGAATGTAAAATATATTGTATTAAAGTGGTACTAAAGGTTCACGTTTAAAAAATCAAAAAACAAAACAAACATATCATACTTACCTCCACTGTGCAGTTCATTTTGCACAGAGTGACCCCGATCATCCTCTTCTGGGGTCCCATGACGGCTCTTGCGGCACCTCCCCTCAAGAGCTAACCCCCTCTGGGAAACTCTCTCTCTAGGGGGCTACCTTGTGGGCACGTTCCCATATCATACACTCGGTGTACATGTATGACTCAGCCCCGCCCCCCGGCGGCCACGTCATTGGATTTGATTGACAACAGCGGGAGCCAATGGCTGCACTGCTATCAATCTATCCAATGAAGAGCCGACAAGCCGTGGGGAGACTGACGCGGGATCGCGCCCACGGAAGTGCGAGGCTCAGGTAAGTAAAACAGGGGCTCGGGGGGGCCAGACACTGTCCGCCCAGAGAGCTTTGTTCAACTGGCGCCCTGTTAGCGATTATTCAACCTAGTCGCTTAGCTTCAAAGGGTCGCCGCCGGCTCCAAACCCTGGAAACTCTTTGGAACCAGCTCCCTCATCAGCTCCGAGCATCCTCCTCCTAGATGGCCTTCCGTAAAGGCTTAAAAACACTGGGCCAGATTCACAGTGGACTTACAACGGCGTATCTCCACGTATGCCGTTGTAAGTTCGAATGTTAGCCGTCGCATCTATGCGCCTGATTCTTAGAATCAGTTACGCATAGATTTGGCCAAGATACGAACGGCGTAAGTCTTCTACGCCGTCGTATCTTGGGTGCATATTTACGCTGGCCGCAAGGAGCGCTTCTGTAGATTTTCGTGTCAAATATGTAAATTAGTTAGATACGCCGATTCACGAACATACTTGCGCCCGCTACGCCGTTTACGTTAGGCTTACGTCCGGCGTAAAGTTACCCCTGCTATATGAGGTGCAGCCAAGGCAAAGTATGGACGTCGGCAAGTGTATCTTTTTATGTCGTTTACGTAAGTCGTACGTGAATGGGGCCGTGCGTAGGTTACGTTCACGTCACAGGCATTGGGCCTGGCGTATCTTATGGAGTAAATTCTACGTGATACTGAGCATGCACGTGCATGCGCCGTTCATTAGGCACGTCATTTACGTGGGGTCACGATTCATTTACATACAACACACCCCCTACCAGCCAATTTTGAATTAGGCGGGCTTACGCCGGTCAATTTACGCTACGCCGCCGCAACTTACGGAGCAAGTGCTTTGTGAATACTGCACTTGCCTGTCCAAGTTGCGGAGGCGTAGCGTAAATATGATACGTTACGCCCGCACAAAGTTACGCCCATATATACGTGAATCTGGCCCACTGCTTTTTTCACAAGCCTACGGATAGACACTTGGCCATCCAAGCTCTTAGCAGGACGCTGCCTTAATCCCAGGCTGCGGTCCCTGGTCAGGGAGTAGGGATAGGCTCCTTGTGTCCTGCCCCCCTCCCCACCCTTCTTTTTATATTTCTGTTTACTTTTTGCTTGTTCCCCTCTATTACTTAGATGTCCTAGTCTCTTCTCTTTGCTCCTGGGAGCTGGATACCCCCAGCTTGTTGGTAAGCGCTTAGATGCGAGTTTCACAACTCGCATTCGGCGCTCTATAAGCATTTATTCCAATCCAATCCAAGGTGTTTTTTCACCTTAATGCATAGGATGCATTAAGGTGAAAAAACACAAGGCTTTATAATCCCTTTAAGGTACATTGCAGACAGGTATTTCTGTTTAAAGTTTGGGTGAAATGGAGTCTAGTCAAAGGGTGCTGCATGCAGCCCAGCTATTAGATGTGTGCACTGCCAAAAAATGTGTTTGTTTTTGTTTCATTTGTTTTTTTCTTTTTCCGGGTCTTTTGTTATGATGGCAATTTGTAAATTGGTTAATTTGAAATTGGGAAAATTGGTAAATTTTGAAAATTGGTAAATTTGAAAATTTGAAAACCCCAAAATAAGAAAGGAATTTAGAAAATTCTAAAGAATAACTAACTAATGAACTAATAATTAACACTGTATTTATTGGCGTATAACACTCACTTTTTTACCCTGAAAAAACTGAATAAACTGTGCATGCGTGTTATACGCAGGGGGCCGTGGAAAGTTTTTTTCCTGAAACCTCCTTCTTAAAGTTAGGGTGCGTGTTATATGCCTGTGCGTGTTATACGCAGATAAATACGGTAACTATTAAATTATAGGTATTGGAATTTCCTTTCAAATTTGGCTGTTAATGAACATAACATATACAAAGTTACAAATTATACGAAATAACAAATGCCGCATCTAAACAAATTGAACGAAACAAATTATTAATAATAAATAACAATAATGATGATAAAAATGTTTTATCATTATTATTGTTATTTATTATTATTAATTTGTTATGTTGCATTCGTTTAGATGGGGCATTAATTTTTTCGGATAATTCGTAACTTTGGATAAATTCGTATTCATTACATTCACTAACAGCCAAATTTAAAAGGATTACAATTAAAATTCCAATACCTATAATTTAATAGTTAGTAATAGTTATTATTAGTTAGTTATTATTTCAGATTTTAGAATTTTCGGGTTTTTGGATTTTCTCATTTATGAATATTAGAATTTATGAATATTCGGAAAAGTTTGTTAAACATGCTTTCGTTATTTCAGGTCAGTGGCGGCTGGTGCTTAAATTTTTTTGGGGGGGGGGCGCAAACGAAAAAAAACCCAAAAAAACAATTGCAGCCTCACTGTGCCCATCAAATGCGGCCACTGTGCCATGCCATCAAACGCAGCCACTGTGCCATGCCATCAAACGCAACCACTGTGCAATGCCATCAAAAGCAGTCACTGTGCCATGCCATCAAACGCAGCCACTGTGCCATCAATTGTCACCACTGTGCCATGCCATCAAACGCAGCCACTGTGCCATCAATTGTCACCACTGTGCCATGCCACCAAACGCAATCACTGTGCCATGCCATCAAACACAGCCACTGTGCCACCAATTGTCCCCACTATGCCATGCCATCAATTGTCACCACTGTGCCATCAATTGTCACCACTGTGCCCATCAATTGTCGCCACTGTGCCATCAATTGTTACCACTGTGTCCATCAATTGTTACCACTGTGCCATCAATTGTTACCATTGTGCCATCAATTTTTACCACTGTGCCCATCAATTGTAGCCACTGTGCCCCACAATTGTCACCACTGTGCCCCGCAATTGTTGTCATTGTGCCCAGTAAAATGCTGCCACTGTGACCTGTATGTGCCATCAATTGTTACCACTGTGCCCAGCAATTGTAGCCACTGTGCCCCGCAATTGTCGCCACTGTGCCCAGTAAAATGCTGCCACTGTGACCTGTAAATTGCCCCCCGCCTGGCACTTACCTTTCTGGGGTCAGTTGTGCTTCTACCGTCCCTCGATGTCTTCTCCCGCGCTCGATGACGCTTCAGCCAATCAGGTTACCGGTGAACCTGATTGGCTGAGACGCCTGTCAGTCTTATCCAAGGAACGCACCGCCGGTACATCCCGAGGATTAGCATTCAGGAAGTCGACTACAGCCTGAGGACTGTACTCGGAAGTCACACAGCCAACCAGCTGCCGTTATTCAGATGGCCGGCGCTCAGCATCCGGCCATCTGAATAGTGGGCGACAGCGGCGAAAATAAATAGATTCATGCAATGCATGAATCTATGTATTTCAGTGGCTGTGCGAGAGCCAGAGGGGGCAGCGCTCCAGCGCCCTCTATGGCTGAACCGCCACTGTTTCAGATATTTCCAAATTAACAAATTTGAAACTAAACAAATTGCATATGTCTACCATCTATGGGTAAAGTTAATCTCCGGGGAAGGGAAAAGTTCTCCCTTCTAGTGGGTCTGTTTGTTGGGTCTAGGGGCTGCAAAATTAATTAATTCTCAGCTCCCGTGGTAGCTGGCATTCTTCTCTCCTCCCCTATCTCTTGATGCAGTGAACTGTCCATCTGCATTGTTCTTAATGATTTCAGAGAACCTGCAACCTCCGAAGCATAGGGGAGATAAAGCTGTGTGTCTCTATGCCTGCAGAGAGCCTGCAGGATCACAGGATTGGGTACGAATAAATGTTTTTTTGCAGCCCTCAAACCAAACAAGCATTTAAAATAGAACTAAAAGCAAAATAGTAATGGGGAGTTGTAATGCCTGTGATTTTTTTATTTATTTTTTAGCCCACATTTGGGGACATTTCCCTTCACTTTCTGTCCCATAGTCACAACAGGAATGAGAGGAAATCCCCCCGAAGTTAGGGAAATATCTGGTTGACACAAGGGTGACCAAAACTGTTGTGCCCATTGGAAGGTTTGCCCTCTATTCCCGTTCTGGTGACAACCCATAATTTAGGTTTTCTTTCCACTTCCGGTGATAATGGTGAACAGGACAAATAGAGTGGGGGAATATCCCTTTTGGGGACACAGAAAGAAATGTAATTATCTTCTGACAATACAGAGCTCGGGGACAAGCTGCACATGCTCAGTTTGGTGTGTATTGCAGGAGGGTTTTTCTTTTTTCTTGGGAGAATGCATGTGATCAGCACAGGGCCAATCAGCACTGTCCAGACAGAGTATCAGGGGAGATTGAAAACTCCTCATGCAAGCTTTACTAGGAACTGACACAAGTAACACGAGTGCTATATACTGCTGATGCTGATAGCAGTTTATATTTACTAAAATAATTACATTTCCATGTTCTGTGTACTGTGGGAGACCAGATATCGTGAATGCAGGCTCCTGGGTTTAGAAACACTTTACATTTTGCCCCAAAGCCTGGTTGCTTTTTGCTATATAACAGTTTCCTTTTTTTCTATGCTTTTTATGCCTGATTTAGTTACTAGCATTCAGAATAAGTCTTGCATTAGAAATATTTTGGACTTTCCAGCACAAATTCTTGTCTTTCCTGTTCCTGACAGGTCGATGCATATGTATTGTAACATCCAGATGCCCTTACTAGAAAATAAAAATGCATACGGTCTTCTAGCTGAAAGTTGACACAGCAGGTGGAGAATGCTCTGGGATTGACAGGAAGTTTGAGAAATAGAGATCTTTCATAGAAGTCGTTAGAGCTAGACTTAGAAGGCTCAGCTGGAGGCCTATCTGAAGACTTCATGTATCAACTCTATCCAATTGGTGTGACACTCGAACACAATAAGAATGGCATGAAGAAATAGTATAAAGCCGGGGTAAAAGCTAAAGTCAAAAGGTATTGCAACTATGGTATCAATATTATCTGAAGAACTCGAAACAATTTCTTTATTTTTTACCTGGCACACTAAACAAAGTACAGCTGCATCCAAGCACGGATTTTCAACTTGCCAGGTATCTATATTGTTTTGATAATTTCTATTAGTATTTCCTGCTGATGGTAGCTGACATTTTGTTTCTTGGTCTCTTTAGATTTTCGAGCCATGTTCTGCCAGCATTTAGACACAAAAAACAACAGATGGCGGTGATAGGCATTCATCTCAGCGGCCGACTCCGGCTCCACACTAATCAGATAGAGTTTAGACATCTGAGACAAAGAGGGGCTACAGAATCAGATAATGAAATGCTGCCTGTATCATATATATATATATATATATATATATATATATATATATATATATATATATATATATGATACAGGCAGCATTTCAATATCTCATACATTTATTTATATACAGTACATAATGTATAAATATATATATATATATATATATATATATATATATATATATATATATATATATTAGAACCTCTACTTTATCTATTGTATTTACTGATAAAGCAAAAAATATACTGTTATAATGTGCAGATGTATTCCCTTTTTTAGTAGGGCTTCAGCATTGACTACCAAAATAAGAGCAGATGCAAATCATAATAAGAAAGACCTGACTTTCAAAGAGCATCTCTGAGCCAAACTTTTTGTTTTAAGCTTAGTACACACCATCCAGCGGGTTGAATGAAAAAAATGACAATTCCGATGTTAGTACAGCTATCACCCTTGCTATTTTATTGTGTTCAATTCAATTATGCCAACCCCCACCCCACTCAGAACACTCAGATTAGCACTCCCAGCCATTGGCTGCAGCGAGTCGGAGACCGGCTACCATACACATGGGTGAATGTTGGCCGTTTTTTTAATGAACCAATGTTGCCCGAAATTTGGCCTGTATGTACTAGGCTTGAGTTTAGTTTTGAGTAGGGAAGGGAATGGATAGACCCTCTGTCAAGTTTTTATTGCTGCCCATGTCTCTATTGGACAGATTTACCAGTTTAATTGTTTGTATTGTTGACTATTGTCACAAATAAAATAAAAGTTTATGTGTATTGTTTATTCTTTTTTTTTTAATTGTGCACCATGTTTAATGCAATGCTAGGAATAATTAATAAAAAAATTATCAAAAATGTAAAAATATTAATGATTTTTAAAATAGGGACAAAGTGGTTGGCACTTCCACCTAGCGGCACCATGGCCACCAGTTCGAAACCCAACCATGACACTACCTGCCTGGAGTTTGCATGTTCTCCCTGTGTCTATGTGGGTTTCCTCTTGGCACTCCGGTTTCCTTCCAAAGACTGGTAGGTTTATTGGATCCTGTCTAAATTGGCCCCAGAATGTGTATGTATGTGAGTTAGGGACCTTAGATTGTAAGCTCCTTGCGGGCAGGGACTATGTTGTTTATGTGAGTTCATGTGAAGAAGATTTTTTTATTAACTGACATCATTTGCAGATCCTCCTTTGATCTTCATATGAATATAGCATACAAATTACTTTGTTTTTCTGAATTACACTTTTTGAATAGTGTTTACAAACTGTGCAGCAAGTCCTGGCTGTCATTTTGACAACTGAGAATGGCCAGTTAGTGCAGTGGGGGAAACAGTAGTATGGGGAGAGGCACAGGTCATGCTATGTACATCCTGTGTACTTTGATAATGTTTTTTTGGGCGTATGTAACACGCAACTAGTTATTCCCCCACCTTCCAAGCACATATTTTCCTTGCAGCTCCCAAAACCCGATGGAGCTGCAAAAAAAATATGTGCTTGGAAGATGGGGGAATAACCAGTTGCGTGTTACATACGCCCAAAAAAACATTATCAAAGTACACAGGATGTATATAGCATGAGGAAAAAGCAGCATGTGACGTACTCCTGGTGACTCTGGAAGATAGTGGAGTAGTGGGCCCCCCCAACCCCACCAACACACCAACTCCCCCCAAACCCCTCCCCCCCCCCCGAGGTGCAGCGGAAAAGTAGCACCACCTTTATCTGCCTGCACCTCAAACGTGGAAAAAAAGTCACTCCTCTGCTCCCACCTCCTGGGCCCCTCTGTTAACCTAATGGATCCCAGGGAAATGTAATTTAAGCCCTGGTAAAGCAAGTAGGCATGAGGGTGTGGTCTAGTAAAATCCATTTATGCAGAAATTAACAATAAAGCTGCCCTGCACCCCCCCTGTTTAGCTGATGGGGCCTGGGCCTAGTTCAACAGGACTGGTTGTACTGAGTTATCAGCAGCCCTGATGGTGCACACTACAATGATTTCCAGCTTCTAGAGTAGGATTTCTCAACCAGGGTACCATAGAACCCTAGGGTTCCTCCAGAGGCTGCTAGGGGAGCCATGAGCAAAGACCAATTTCTGTTCCCACTTAGAGCATTGATCTTTTTAGCTATATGTAAGGGGGTAATTCTTCCAAAAGACCACAAGTGTAAGGAGTATTCTTCTCAATGACCATAAATGTAAGGAGCATTCTTCCCAATGACCACAAGTGTAAGGAGCATTATTGCCAATGATCACAAGTGCCAGGAAAATTCTTCCCAATGACTACAAGTGTAAAGAGCATTCTTCCCAATGACCACAAGTGTAAGGGACATTCTTGACAATGACCACAAGATAAGGAGCATTCTTTCCAATGACCATAAGTGCAAGAAGCATTCTTCCCAATGACCACAAGTGTAAGGAGCATTCTTCTCGATGACCACAAGTATAAGGAGAATTATTTCCGAAGACCACACATGTAAGAAGCATGCTTCCCAATGACCACACGTGTAAGGAGCATTCTTCCCAATGACCACACGTGTAAGAAGCATTCTTCTCAATGATCACAAGCGTCAGGGTCATTCTTCCCAATGACCACAAGTGTAAGGGGCATTCTTCCCACTGACCACAAGTGTAAGAAGCATTCTTCCCACTGACCACAAGTGTAAGAAGAATTCTTCAGAATGACCACATGTGTAAGGGGCATTCTTCTCAATGACCACAAGCGTCAGGGGCATTCTTCCCAATGACCACAAGTGTAAGGGGCATTCTTCCCACTGACCACAAGTGTAAGAAGCATTCTTCCCACTGACCACAAGTGTAAGAAGAATTCTTCCGAATGACCACAAGTGTAAGGAGCATTCTTCCCAATGACCACAAGTGTAAGGGGCATTCTTTCCACTGACCACAAGTGTAAGAAGCATTCTTCCCAATGACCACAAGTGTAAGGGGCATTCTTCCCAATGACCACAAGTGTAAGGGGCATTCTTCCGAATGACCACAAGTGTAAGGGGCATTCTTCCGAATGACCACAAGTGTAAGGGGCATTCTTCCGAATGACCACAAGTGTAAGGGGCATTCTTCCGAATGACCACAAGTGTAAGGGGAATTCTTCCCAATGACCACAAGTGTAAGGGGCATTCTTCCCAATGACCACAAGTGTAAGGGGAATTCTTCCCTATGACCACAAGTGTAAGGGGAATTCTTCCCTATGACCACAAGTGTAAGGGGCATTCTTCCCACTGACCATAAAAACTAATTTATTGAGAGTTGCAGATATAGTCATTTTTAACAGGGGTTCCCTGAGACTGATTAATTATTTCAAGGGTTCCTCTGTGTTGAAAAGGTTGAGAAAGGCTGTTCTAGAGGGATCTTACAGGTATGACACATACATATTAGAGCATATTGGTCAAAACTGGATCAGTGTAACTATGTAAAAATTGCCATACCTGGAATTCAGCTTTAACTGGAGTTCTTTCATTTTTAGAAATGCATATGAGCATTGCTCATTTGCACATCATATGAGTGCATTTATGACGGATGGACCTCTGTGCATCACGCAGCCCACACCTAGGACCGCTCCAACTATTTATAATTACTGATTACTAAATACCAACAATAATGTGCAACAAATTATATCCCATGACAGGCTGTTATTCATGATCGCTGCAGATGATGTATGGGCAAAATGTGTTCTGCTCTGCATATAAACCAAGTAGCCGACCGGGCAAACATTAAGCGTATTACTGCTTAATGGAGTCATTCTGCTTGAAACCAATAGATTATTCTGTCTACCTAAGATGAAACACTGTTTTTCACATTTATATATAAACTAGGTTCCCTAGTGCCGTGACTCTGCGTGTCCCTGATTTTATGCATTTATTTTGGAGGTAGCAAATCTTGAGTCTGGTTGCTATAGCAACGCTATGGGAATTCTACCAGACTGGATTTTAATATATGTTGCTTCATGATGGATTTACTTCATATAGGGCACAGTGCCAAGACTCATTCCCTGTTTACAGTCATGGCACATTGACAGCATACCTGTTACATGTGCAGAGCTGTACGCCATTAGATCACTGATTCCTGTGCTCATGTACCCTACTTGCTCACATCAAAGTATAGTGTGACATCTCACATGCTCCTTATAGTTGTCTACTATAGTTGTCTACACTATTGCCATCAAAATTCATCCCATTTTTAATGCGCTATATATGTGGCATGCAGTGGTGCCAATATCACAAGCTTCATTTCTAAATAATTAATCATCATAAAATAAATAATACATTTTAAATAATAAATATTTTTTTTAAAGCAATATTGCACACAGGTGTTAAAATACCGTCTTTTTCTCGAGTATAAGCCAAGTTTTTCAGCAATTTTTTTTTGCTGAAAATGCCCCCCTCGGCTTATACTCAAGGCACCTTTTTGTGCGTGATTTCCCAGATTTTGGGGACCCGGTACCAGCCGGCCATAGGTCCCCTGGACCCCAAACTTGGAACACATGTAGTCCCACTCTTTCTCTAAATGTGTGCAAAGTTTGTTGTCCGGTAGACCTACGGCCGGGAGTACCGATTTTCAAAGCCGGGCACCCCTTCCATGGACTCCCATGTTAAATGGTAATTTCTCCGGTGATTTTGGGGACCCGGTACTGGCTGGTCGTAGGTCCCCTGGACCCAGAACTTGGCACACATGTAGCCCCATTTCTCCTCTACAAGTGTGCTAAGTTTGTTGTCTGGGGGACCTACAGCGAGCACCGATTTTTCAAAGCCGGGGAACTCCTTCCATAGACTCCCATGTTAAACGTGAGTCTAGTCATGGACACAGTGAGGCATGGGCATGGTGAGGCATGGGCACAGGGAGGCATGGACACAGTGAGGCATGGACACAGTGAGGCATGGGCACAGTGAGGCATGGAAACAATGAGGCATGGGCACAGTGAGGCATGGACACAGTGAGGCATGGGCACAGTGAGGCATGGGCACAGTGAGGCATGGACACACATGGGCATGGGCACATGGACACAGTGAGGCACAGTGAGGCATGCAGATGGACACCCTAGGCTTTTACTCGAGTCAATACGTTTACCCTGGTTTGTGGTAAAATTAGGTGCCTCGGCTTATATTCGGGTCGGCTTATACTCAAGGAATATACGGTACATTAAGGTAGTTTATCAAATTCTTGATTTATCAAAATCTTGATTCTTGTTGCATCTCAGTTGTTTTTCTACCCTTGATTTACATACTGCAGCTCGAAGAAGAAAAATGTTGAACCAAATGGTTCAATACACATATCAGCATTTGCAAATATTGTGTCTATGACGCACAAAAATGTATGTAATGCTCAATGTTACTTTACGTTTTTAAGAATCTTTTCCTTTTTGGGAATAATAGAGCTTAAAAAAACTTGCAAACGTAAGTATAGTTCATGTATAAGGCCAGCCAAACAACTCTATAATTTGACTGCAATATGACCAATAAAAGCAATTCTAGAAATAACTTTGAGAGCAGAGATGAACAAATAAATGTTAGAGAATGGTTCTTTGTGAAGAATTTTCCCATTGCCAGTAATTATTATTATTGAGCAGGATTCATATTGCGCCAACAATTTGCTTTACGCTTTACGAAATAAAGGGAAACCAGTACAGTTGCAATACAGTTCACAGCAGAGTTCAGAGGGTCTTGCTCATGATATAAAAGATAACAACTGTGTTGGTTGAACTGATGGAAAACATAAAGGTACAGCTTCTTAGGTGGAGGTAGAATAGGCTTCCCTTAAAGCGGAAGTCCACCCTAAAAATAAATTTCACATTATTACCTTCCTTTTAATGTAAAAAAAAAACCTTCTGCTAAAAAAAAAAAAAAGTTTTACTTGCCTCAAATACCCTGTTACTAGGCCTACTTCCTTTTCCGCTGTGCTCCTACTCCTCTTCCTGACTCGCCTGGCCTCCTGGGAAATTAGTGATGTAATTTCCCTGGAGTTTGTGGGTATAACTGTGTTGAAAAATCAAATTTCCAGACACGAAATGACAAGATTTAAAGCGGATCACAGCGCCATCTTAGTTACCATAACAAAGGGGAGGGACCAGCATGAACCTCTCTCAGGAAAAGCAGGAAGAAAATTCAACTGGGCTTTACATGCCCACAGCTAAGATGGAAACGGCCACAAGATCGCTGACAAGATATTCTGTAAGTTTTATATTTGATTACTGAACAGATAGGAAAGTATTGATATTTTTAATGTATATAAATTATAAAAATTTTGAGATTGTAAAAAAAAATAAAAAAAAATAATTATGTCCGGAACACCGCTTTAAGAGATGAGTTTTCAGGAATTACCTAAAGGTGGACACTGTAGGAGATAGCCAGACAAATGGGTGTAGGTAGTTCAAGAGGATGGGAGAGGCTTTGAACAAGCCCTGAAGGCCAGCATGTGAGGAGGTGACAAGAAGGTAAAAGAGTAGGAGGTCTTGGGAGAAGCGAAGTAGACGGTTTGGGTGATTTTTTTTAGATAAGGATGATGATGTAGCACAGGACAGAGTTGTGGATGGCTTTGTATGTTGTTAGTTAATATCATGCAAACCTCAGAATTGGGTTTGGGTTTGGGTATGGTAAGAACTTAGGCCTGGGCAATTGGAGTGACAGTAGCCAAATGGCAAGTCTTTTGATGGACTTGAAAAAAAGAGAAGGTTTGCTTATGGTAAGCCAAACAAAAACGAAGAGATATGAGAATCAGAGCTTAAGAGTAATATAGCTAGAAAGGTAAAAAAATATGAGAAATTTAGCTATACAGGCCCAGATTCTCAAAGGAGATACGACGGCATATCTCCAGATACGCAGTCGTATCTCTGAGTCTGAGCCGTCGTATCTATGAGCCTGATTCTGAGGCCTCGTACAGACCATTGAACATGTCCGATGAAAACGGTCCGCGGACCGTTTTCATCGGACATGTCCGCTCGGAGATTTCGGTCTGATGGCTGTACACACCATCAAACCGAAATCCCTGCGGACAGAGAGCGCGGTGACGTAGACGACAACGACGTTCTCTCTCGCGCGAGTTCAATGCTTCCACACATGCGTCGAATCAATTTGACGCATGCGCGGGATTTCGGTCCACTGGTTAGACGTACTAACCAGCGGACATGTCCGACGGACAGCTTTCCAGCGGACATGTTTCTTAGCATGCTAAGAAACATTTGTCCGCTGGAAATCTGTCTGCTAGCCTGTACACACAATCGGATCTGTCCCCTGAAACTGGTCGCGGGCCAGTTTCAGCGGACATGTCCGGTCGTGTGTACGAGGCCTAGGAATCAGTTACGCATAGATTTCTATTAGATCCGAACGGCGTAAGTCTCTTACACCGTCGGATCTTAACTACATATTTACGCTGGCCGCTAGGGGCGTGTACGCAGATTTACGCCTAGAAATATGTAAATCAGCTAGATATGCAAATTCACGAACGTACGCCCGGCCGACACAGTACAGATCCGCCGTTTACATTAGGCTTTTCCCGGTGTAAAGTTACCCCTGCTATATGAGGCGAACATGCGGCGTAGCAATGTTAAGTATGGACGTCGTTCCGCGTCAAATTTTGAAAATTTTACGTTGTTTGCGTAAGTCGTTCGCGAATGGGGCTGGACGTCATTTACGTTCACGTCAAAACCAATACGTCCTTGCGGCGTACTTTGGAGCAATGCACACTGGGATATGTCCACGGACGGCGCATGCGCCGTTCGTAAAAAGCGTCATTTACGTGGGGTCACATAACATTTACATAACACACGCCCACATCTTCCAAATTTGAATTAGGCGGGCTTACGCCGGCCTATTTACGCTACGCCGCCGCAACTTACGGAGCAAGTGCTTTGAAAATACTGCACTTGCCCACCCGCACAAAGATACGCCAATCTACGAGAATCTATATATATATATTTTTTTCTCTCCATTTTAAAATAGAGAAAATCTGGTTGATACCAATGGATGATAAATAATTGATATACATATGACTATATACAGTTTCATAATACAGCACCTATAGTATTGGAGAAAACAATGTACTGCAAAACAGGATGGAAGGAAGTTAGGTATTGCATTTTATAACTGTGCCCATCTGGACAGATTTCTCTTAGCTTTCTGTCCCAGTCAATTAAATGCTGGGAGGAGGAAACGGGGCCAAGATGCACTGTGTGTGACTATGAAGCATGGCTCCATAGACACACTTAGCTCAGGAGCGAGCACTCATGTGTGCCCTCATGGCAAACGGCTTACTTTGGGGGCACAAGGAGAAGAGGAGGAGCCAAGATTGCCAGCTGGAGATCACAGGAGAAAAGGATTGGGAAAGCTCTGTGCAATAACATTGCACAGAGCAGGTGAATATAACATTTTTATTTTTTAAATAATTAATTTTGTTACACTTTAAGTATGGGTGTACTTGAAGCTGCCAGACTACAAGCTTGTTTTTATCAGTTTTGGTAACCAATCTTAAGGTTCACACACTGGTAATTGCAAGTCTACCAAAACTAATTTCAATATTAAAAATATAAAATAAAATTATTAATGTTTTTCAGCGTCAACACCACAAATCACAGATGTATTTCATTAAAGTGGAACTCCACCCACTTTTACAAGCTGTTCTTAAAATAAAGGTCACCCCTCCACCCCTCGTTTTTGGATATCTATTTTTTATTTATTTTTTTCCTTGCCTACCTTTATAGAAATAATAAATTTACTTCCCTACCCACCTGGCTGCATCACAGTACGTCACATCCTCTTCTGCGGCGAGCCCTCCTCCTTCTCCCCCGCTGCCTTCTGGGACCGGTGTGTGTCAAAGAAGACGAGCTGGCCATTCACAAAGCATTGCGCGACTCGCACATGTGCAGTAGGAAACCTCATGTGAGGCCTGAAGGCTCCACTGACGGTTTCCCTTAGTTGGAATGGCAGTGCCTGCATTTGAGCTGGTGGACGAATTGGCCTTGGGGGGGGGGGGCGATATTGTGGGATCCCTGGACAGGTAAGTATCCTTATTAAAAGTCAGCAGCTACAGTACTTGTGTAAGCATGTCTTTATTAACCACTTCCCGACCGCCGCATGTACATTTACGTCGGCAGAATGGCACGGACATGCACATCAACGTACCTGTACGTCCCTGCCTAGACGTGGGTCGGGGTCCGATCGGGACCCCCCCCCCCGGTACTTGCGGCAGTCGGATTCCCTCGGGGAGCGATCTGGGAATGACGGCGCGGCTATTCGTTTATAGTCGTGATCGCTCCCCGGAGCTGAAGAACGGGGAGAGCCGTATGTAAACACGGCTTCCCCGTGCTTCACTATGGCGCTGCATCGATCGAGTGATCCCTTTTATAGGGAGACTCGATCGATGACGTCAGTCCTACAGCCACACCCCCCTAAAGTTGTAAACACACACAAAGTGAACACTAACTCCTACAGCGCCCCCTGTGGTTAACTCCCAAACTGCAACTGTCATTTTCACAATAAACAATGCAATTTAAATGCATTTTTTGCTGTGAAAATGACAGTGGTCCCAAAAATGTGTCAAAATTGGCCGAAGTGTCCGCCATAATGTCGCAGTCACGAAAAAAATTGCTGATCGCCGCCATTAGTAGTAAAAAAAAAAAAATTAATAAAAATGCAATAAAACTATCCCCTATTTTGTTATATATATATATTTTGTATAAATTTTGCGCAAACCAATCGATAAACGCTTATTGCGATTTTTTTGACTAAAAATAGGTAAACAAATACGTATCGGCCTAAACTGAGGGGAAAAAACAATTTTAGATATGTTTTTGGGGGATATTTATTATAGCAAAAAGCAAAAAATATTGCATTTTTTTCAAAATTGTCGCTATATTTTTATTTAATAGCGCAAAAAATAAAAACCGCAGAGGTGATCAAATACCACCAAAAGAAAGCTCTATTTGTGGGGAAAAAAGGACGCCAATTTTGTTTGGGAGCCACGTCGCACGACCGCACAATTGTCTGTTAAAGCGACGCAGTGCCGAATTGTAAAAACCCCTTGGGTCATTTAGCTGCATATTGGTCCGGTCCTTAAGTGGTTAATTGATTTTCACATTTATTACATGCATGGTGTTCCACTAACTCCAAAGTTCAAATTTTTTAAAGAAGCTACCCCTCAACCTTCCAAAGGCTTTCCCAAAACTGCATGGTCAATGACAAATGTCTATAATCTGCACACAGTTTGTTAGATATTTTGTCCCAGAAAGTACAGTGAACACACAGAGCATGAATGCCAAGATTCGATGCCAGGGCTGAGTGATGTGCTTTCACTGTTTATGAGAAACTTCACTGCATTCCTGGCAAACAATACTCCCCTGATATTTATTACTAATGAAATTGCCTAGTGCCATAACAGAGTTTAGAATGCTGGCAGAGACTCCATACACTGCTTGCAATATCAGTGAGCTATAATAACAGTTAAACTTAAAGGTCAGCTAGCAACCTGAAAACTTTATTCACATTGGGCATATTGTATTCTGTTGCTACTTTTGTGATGTTAAGTGGTTAACATTTTACAGCTGCCCCTGTTTCATTGCTAGTATTTGTCTTTACTGTCCTACTAAATCAAGATAAGATAAGATCAGGAAAGCAGTGGAAACCACAGTTCAGAGTTTCTAAATGTAAAATATTGCACCTAGGAAAAAAGTATCCCTTGCTGGAGGACAATATTGGGGTACAGTATTGGCAAGAACTACATAGGAAAATGATTTTGAGTGACCTATAAAAAAAAAAAAAAAAAATAGCAAACAGTGTGATCAGGAGGTGGAAAAAGTGAACAGAATTCTAGGATGTATCACTAGTGGGACCGATGGCAGGAGGAAGGAGATCCTGATTCCTCCATATAGATGTGTATTTATCACTACAGTGATCACCAGAAGGGGCAAGGAGGTCCTGATTCATTTATATAGATGTTTAGTTATCACAAGCAGCAAGAAGGGGTCCTAATTTCTCTATATAGATCTTTATATTACTAGAGGGGTCACCAGCAGGAGGAAGGAGGTCCTGATTCCTCTATATAGATCTTTCTATCACTAGAGGGATCTCCAGCAGGAGGAATGAGATCCTGGCTCCTCTATGTAGATCTTTATATCACCAGAGGGATCACCAGCAGGAGTAAGGAGATCCTGATTCCTCTATATAGATCTTTATATCACTAAAGGGATCTCCAGCAGGAGGAAAGAGGTCCTGATTTCTATATATAGATGTTTATATCACTAGAGGGATCTCAAGCAGGAGGAAGAAGATCTTGACTCCTCTATGTAGATCTTTATATCACCAGAGGGGTCACCAGCAGGAGGAAGAAGATCTTGATTCATCTATATAGATCTTTATATCACTAGAGGGATCACCAACAGGAGGAAGGAGATCCTGATTCTTCTATATAGATCTTTATATCACTAGAGGGATCACCAGCAGGAGGAAGGAGATCCTGATTCTTCTATATAGATCTTTATATCACTAGAGGGATCACCAGCAGGAGGAAGGAGATCCTGATTCCTCCATATAGATCTTTATATCACTAGAGGAATCTCAAACAGGAGGAAAGAGGTCCTGATTTCTCTATATAGATGTTTATATCACTAGAGGGGTCACCAGCAGGAGGAAGAAGATCTTGATTCATCTATATAGATCTTTATATCACTAGAGGGATCACCAGCAGGAGGAAGGAGATCTTGATTCCTCCATATAGATCGTTATATCGCTAGATGGGTCTCCAGCAGGATGAAGGAGATCCTGATTCCTCTATATAAATCTTTTTTTTGTGTCTGAAGTTGGGCTTTAATTCTTACTTGTCCTCTGTATCCTAAATGTCTCCAGATCTCAAGTGCAAAAGCATGACAAGGACTACTCATGGACTATCCAGTGGACAATAGGATATGGGAAGCTATAAAAGATTTGGCGTCAACCAGGTTATAGATATAAATGATAGGGCCTTATATCAAAATCATTACAGGGACCCCTTCTTCCTGCTTTAAATACAACTGTGGACTGTGCAATTTGTAACATTATTAAAATATAACATGTTAATTCCTATCCTAATTTTTTTTCTAATGTTATATAGGTTGATTTTGAATTAAACTACTTGCACATGCTCTGAGTGCATGGAGAAATTATTCAGCTAGAAATGTTCTGTAAAGGGATATGCTGCAACTATGTTTTACACGATGAGATTATTGGATCGTCTGTTTTTTTTTTTTTTTTTTGGATGTTAATCTCCATATTGAAAACAAATAGGTTACTAATGTCCAAAAGTAATGGAAAACAGAATAAAAATTTGGAAGTGATGTAATGTGTTTTAGTGTATTTGTGTCGTATTTGTATTGTATTTTCCGAAGAAAACTGTACTGATTAAATGAAAATTGTATATGATTTGGTATCGAACGAGAATTTTTTTTTGTGTTTGTCCCTTCTGAAAGTTTCAGATGACAGCTGTGTACTGACTATCACATTATCATACGATCGCTTCGAAAGCTGTATTTTTTGTATGATATTCTGATCGTATGTACTGGGCTTAAAGCGGAGCTCCACCCAAAAGTGGAGCTTCCGCTTATTTGTCTCCACCCCCCCTCCAGTGCCACATCCGGTTCCTTTCAGGGGGAGGGGGAATGGGTACCTGTTTTTGACAGGGGGAATGGATACCTGTTTTTGACAGTTACCCTGCCCCTACTTCCAGAGACGGCACCCTCGAACGTCCGCCCCCCATCCTTCTTCCTCCGCCGCTGGGCCAATTAGAAAGCACATGTGCAGTAGTGAACTGGCTTCACTGCCGGTTTCCGTTACCAGGAATGGAGGGACAGCACCCGAGAGCCGATCCAAAAATCATCTGGGGTGCTGACATTGCAGGAACCCTGGACAGGTAAGTGTCCTAATATTAAAAGTCAGCAGCTACAGTGTTTGTAGCTGCTGACTTTTAATTGTTTTGTGTGTGTGTGTGTGTGTGGGGGGGGGGGGGGCATTTCTTTAAGAGCGACCATAAGACCTGATGTTGATGCATCTTTACTGACACAATCTACTACTTTCTGAGCGGAAGTTTTTATGGCTGGTTATAACACAATTACATATACAGAAAGACCTATATAACAAATGAACCATGCAAAGTGACTGCACAGAGGTGTGTTTCCAATCAGTAAACTATCCATGCTGATGAACATATGAAGGACCCTTGTCTTGCAGTATACACTGAAGTTCAATTATTTACCTAGAATGTTCTGTAAAAAGGTTATATAGTTTGCTCTGGCTTTGCACTGTTTGGACAACCTTAAGCCCCATACACACTATCAGTTTTCCTGCCTGATTGCATTCAAATTGAATTGCTTAAGGTTTGACCTCATATTAGATGGTTTTGGTAAACCTGAAGAGAAAACCATCAGGAAAACTGATATAGGTAGATTCACAAAGAGTTAGGCCGGCTTATCAGTAGATAAGCCGACCTAACTCAGAATCTACGCCGACCTAAGTTTAAGTGTATGCTCAAACAGAAATACGCTTAAACTTATCTAAGATAGGACGGCTTGCGCCGTCCTATCTTAGATCGCAATTTTTCTGATGGCCGCTAGGTGGCGCTTCCATTGCGGCCGGCGTAGATTATGTAAATGAGGGGATACGCCGATTCACGAACGTACGCCAGGCCGACCCAGTACTTTTACGCCGTTTACGTAAGAGATAGGCCATGTAAAGTTGGTGCTAGGCTCTAGTGGAATAGTAATGTTAAGTATGGCCGCCATTCCCGCCGCAAAATTCAAAATTTTTACGTCGTTTGCGTAAGTCGTCCACGAATCGGGATTTACGTTGTTTACGTCCACGTCGAAATCAATAGGCCCGTACGGCGTACTTAGCCGCAATGCACACTGGGAAATGTAGTCGCCCGGCGCATGCGCAGTGACAAAAAACGTCAAAAACGTGAGGTCAGGCCTCATTACCATGAAACACGCCCCCCCCCCCCAATCCATTTGAATTAGGCGCCCTTACGCCCGCTCGTTTTAGGCTACGCCACCGTAAATTAGCAGGTAAGTATATTGAGAATCATTACTAGCCTAGCTAATTTACGGCGGCGTAGCCTAAACAGGCTACGCTACGCCGCCCTAAATTAACGCCATTGTACCTGAATCTACATAATAGTGTGTATGGGGCTTAAGAGCAATAAGACCTGATGTTGATGCATCTTTACTGATACAATCTACTACTTTCAGTGAATAAGTGTTTATGGCTGGTTAAAACACAATTACATATACACAAAGACTGATATAACAAATTAATCATGCACAGTAACTGCACAGAGGTATTTCCAGAGAGTAGATGGGGTGTGAGTATGTGCAAACAATTTTCTAATCAGTAATCCATGCTGACCAACATATGAAGGACCTTTGTCTTGCTGCATACATTAAAGAGAGCACTGCTGCAAGATTAATAAGCCTATGTCTTGACGCACCTGCGTGATATGAATGAGGAAATATGCCCCTTGTGTTATGGTTTCCATGGTGAATTCACACTTTTAATTTCACACTTTCTTCTCTAATTGGAATCACAAGTGAAAATGTAAAAATAGACAAACACTGTCTCGAATGAAACACAACTTTCTTCTACTCCTATACAAAATAAAAGACGATGTTTGTAATCCCAGACTGTTTAATGTCAATTCTGCCAACTACAGGGAAATCAGTACTGAGCAAAAGGGAGTCTAATGTGTATTCTTCTCCCATTACATCACCAGTGTAAAAGTGCAGCTATTTTAACATAAAACCTGTCAAAGCCATTCCATTCTACGTTATCTGCAAGTGGCCTTCCAGGCGGCTTTCTCCTCTACAGAGATCCAAGAGCTAAACAAGGATAGAAGCTAACACAGTCACTGTGGAATACGCAACAAAGCAGGATTTATTTCTGTATGTCCTTGCTCTTTCCATATACCTGGGATGGGTTGGGAAGTCCTGGCTTGGCAAGAATGTAGTGATGCCAGTGAAGATAGTAAATAGTAGGTTTAACTAGGAAGCTTGGGAAGAGAAGGGATAGAATCAGTTAAAAAGGTGATAAAGGCCAGAAAGAAAAGTGAAAAATACGGTTCTCTTCACCCAGGAGCAGGGCTCAAGTCCTGCGGGAACATGTGGGAACGGAGTTCCTGCACTTTTTTCACAGCAGGAACGCAGTTCCCTTTGCATGACTAGAGCAGCCGAGCCGCCCGAGCCAATTCTTGACTAAGCGCCGAAGCCCAGCTCGAGTCACTGTCAGGGGCAGGCGAACCTTAAATCTTTCTAAATCCCACGATAACTCGCGGCAGACCTCCGCAATGTCTCCTGGGAACAATGACAAAAGCTCCCAGGAGACATTGCGGCATCGAGGAAGTGACGGAATATCCGCACACTACCCAAAGAATCCATATACAGGAAGCGGCTAGTAACATAAAGGATTACTAAGGTACAGTGGATCAGAAAAAAAAAACATGCGGTTTAGTAATTCTGCATATGAGCGTATCATTTTTTATTTTTTTTGGTGGGGGAGTGGATCTTGGCTGGGAGTTCCCACACTTTTTTCCCCAGGACTTGACCCCTGCCCAAGAGTGATACTAAACCCTTCATTTTCGAAACTCTTTCAGAAGTTGATTAAAAGCTCAACTCTGGGAAACTAAAAAGTGATCCCTTGCAGTAGGGCTGTGCCTGCACTACTAGAGTTAATTGCTCATTTAGCAAGTTTAATTGCTCATGGGGAAAAAAAAAAAGATTTACTTATCTGATCCTGCGCTCCACCCAATAGCTTCTTCACCCCCCCCCCCACACACACACACACACTCCAGCTGTCTAGTGTCCTAATGTCCTCAAGACCAAAGCAGGGTCTATATTGTTGCATTGGACACAATGACACAGAGGGACAGTCCACAGCCAGAGCATGGGGGAACACTATCTACTGGAGGAGCGGAGGATCAGGTACTTAAAACTGTTTCTCCTCCCCCCTGGACAAAACAAGCTATTAATCCTTGCAGTATGAGTGCAGCTCTACTGCCAAGGATCATTTAAACATTTCCCAGACTTGAGCTTGTATCACCTACTGATTATGCAGCTTCTTTATCTTTTAATCCATGCCTATTTTATAATTTAAGCTGGTGCCATGACCACTACCCCAGATCTCCAGTTTTACAGTGGCCCTATTCATTTGAAGTATCCTATGACATACTGCATACTCTTGTATGCAAGCACTAGAGTTGTGTTTCACAACACTGTGTACATCAATAGAAATACTCACACTCACACTCTGCTACGTCACTGGGACAGCCCAGACAAGGGGCATGTCTGGGCTTTCCCAGTGAGAGGGGGACGGGGTCACGTGACGCGTGGCCGCCTCCCCTATAAAAGAAACGTCAAAGCATCGGCTTTGTACCCCATTACCATTTCACACAGGGGGGGTCAGGATCTTGGGGTCCCCTTTGTTAAAGGGGTCTTCCAGATTCTGATAAGGGCTTTGGGGGGCACCCCAAAGCACCCTCCCAATGTTGAGGGCATGTGGCCTGGTGCGGTTCAGGAGAGGGGGGGCGCACTCTGTCCCCCCTCTTTTCTGCAGCCGGCCAGGTCAACGTGCTCGGATAAGGGGTCTGGTGTGGATTTTAGGGGGAACTCCACGCCATTTTTATTTTATTTGGGGTGGAGTTCCCCTTAAAATCCACACCAGACCTGAAGCGTCTGGTTATGGATATTTAGGGGGAACCCCACGTAATTTTTTTTTTATATTGACGGCGGGGTTCCCCTTAATATCCATACCAGACCCGAACTTTCAGCAATTATTCGGGTTCGGGTCCGGGTTCAGGAAAAACCCAAAGTCAGTACCGAACCCGAACTTTACAGTTCGGGTTCGCTCAACTCTACTCCTACATAATCCAAGGGTGGACTGTTTATGACATCCTTGCGTCCAAAGCCAATCTATGGGCGTGATGACATCAGGAAAAGTCCACTGCACAAGGCCGCTAGGAGGTCTGACTAGGTCTCTTACATTATGTGCAATATGCTCAGATTTTGGTGCATTTTGCAGCACACAGGCATAATTAAACACAGGGGTTGATTTTATAAATACAATTAGGGTGTTTACTTATCACGGGAATATTTGCCATGGTTGTACATGATTGGATCATAAAAGTCAGCAGATCTTTGCCTCATTCACTAAGCTCTGTGGAAAATGATCTTACAAAGCGCAACTTACCTTGCAAAACAGACTCTCTATTTTCCTTTAGTAAACCAACCCTATACTGTTTGATTGCTTCAATTTAGATATACTGTATTGGTTGCTATGCTTACCCTTCACATCATCATTTAAAGTGAAAATAATAATGTATACATCTCTATAGCTAATGATCTGATAAAAAATGATGTCGATATCTGATTAGGAATTGTTTATAACCAATCATATGATTCATAGATATAATGAAAAGCTTTGTATATTGCACAATGCTTACTGCAAAAGCAGTGTGAATCTTCATAATTCTGACAGCTGTCATTTAAACCATAGGTTTACATCTGCAGCTAATTATACCACAGGGGGGTAACTTTAATGGGATCATGGGGTTCTTTTTATGTAAATTTTTAGTAACAGATTAGAAAAATTGAAAATAATGTCATGCATAAATCTGCATTACTCATAGAATCATGTTAAAAAAAAATAATAATATAAAATTGGATTTAATGGTAATAAATAGTAGTACAAATCCACATCATTTTGTGTATATGTGTATATATATATATGTACATTATATGATTTGTTTACATATATATATATATATATATATATATATATATATATATATATATATATATATATATATATATATTATATATATTTTTTTTTATGTGAGATATATATTTTTTACATCGCTTTTTTTTATATAATTTCCATATATATATATACATATTTTTATATTTTTATTATTTTTTTACCCTTATTGCCAATATCATAATTTCATTACATAAGACCATCATACACATGTACACTATCCCAATCTTATATGATCAGTTTTTAGTTCTGAAGGTCCTAACTAATTTGTATTTATATTGAAATATTTCTCTAAGGCCTCGTACACACGATAGGTTAAACAGATGACAACAGTCTGATAGACCATTTTCATCAGTCAAAACCGATCTTGTGTGGGCCCCATATGTTATTTATCCATAGGTTAAAAAAAAGCCAACTTGCTTTAAATCTAACTGATGGATTCCTAACCGATAGGTCAAAACCGATCGTTAGTAGGCACAACCATCGGTTAAAAATCCAGGCATGCTCAGAATCAAGTCGACGCATGCTTGGAAGCATTGAACTTCGTTTTTTTAGCACGTCGTTGTGTTTTACGTCACCGCTTTCTGACACAATCGTTTTTTTTTAACCGATGGTGTGTAGGCGCGATGGACCATCAGACAGCTTCATCGGTTAACCGATGAAAATGGTCCATCAGACCGTTCTCATCGGATGGACTGATTGTGTGTACGCGGCTTAATACTTACCATTTTAACAAACAATTATCTTCTCTATTTATCTAATAGATTTTAATTATACTGACAACATATTCGGTAAAGATATGTCCCTCTGACCCCTTGATCGTCAGTAGTAAGTATAAATGACCACACCATAACATAACATAATATAGTATAATATTATTCATTAAATTACCTTGTTCCCATCAAATCCCTTATTTTCTGATCTTAACAGCTCCCAATTTGATGATCTTAACAGTTGCCAAATATTTTTTTTAAACGTGACCTGTTGAATTTTATTGTTGTATCATTACCATGGTGACCGCCATGCAGACTCGGCTTGCTAGTGTATTTAAATCCCCTCCCCTAACATGGCCACCATCCAATGCCTGTGGAAGGAGTACTAATACTCTGAACGCTAGCACCGCCCGCTGACCCGACCCGGAAGTGACGCTGGCCACAGTGCACCGCCGACCGTGTTCCTACCATCCGGAAGCATCGTCACCAGCCTTGTTCCCGGAGGACAGACTAGACCGCGGACACCCATCCACAGTAACGATGACCGGACTTGCTCTCCCCCTCACCCGGAAGTTGGAGCGAATGATCTATACCATGCCTGTTTTCACCACTATCCTGTGAGTGCAATAATTTCTAATGTTCCTTATTAAAATGTAATTACTGCACTTAGAGGGAGCTGTTCTCACTTCTCTTCCCAAATCCACATCAAGTTATAATTGGTGCGCACAGTTCATAAAGGGGTAAATACTTAAAACTTTGGTTGGCTTATAAAAATACTCTTTTGGTAGCCCCCTCTCTATGCTCTTGCATTGTATGTGAGGACATGGGGAGCCAACCCACTTTCAGGGGCAGGAGCAGAGAAGAGCGCTGACTGCCAGAGGAATGAGAAATAAGGTAAGTATTCCATTCAGTTATATACCCCTAAACTAAACATGAATTAAAGTGGTTGTAAAGCTTTGTGTTTTTTCACCTTAATGCATCCTATGCATTAAGGTGAAAAAACACCTTGCAGTCACTGCCCCACCCCCTCCCGAGCCCCCGTTTTACTTTCCTGAGCCCCGAATCTCCATGGGCGCGATCCCGCATTGCTTTCCCCCTGGTCTTGTTGGCTATTCATTGGATAGTACTCCTTTAAACCTTGAATACCCCTTACTATACAGGGTCTACTAAAAAATAACACTAAAAAAACACTAATCACTTGCATAAAGAGTGCCAAACCTGGGAGCCAGAGTCCTAAATAGTCTCTGCCTGACACAAGGTGGCTGCTAAGGCCAAGTGGGTTGCCAGTTTCCATTTGGATAGCTAGTTAATATTCCAATCGCACACGTTCCTGGACTTTTGAAACGGCTCATAGAAAAAAGTGGGCGCTGAAACGATCACCAGCTGGGCACTGGAGCCATCAAACAAATGAAGCTATTCGCCAGCACACCATGGATCGTAGATAACGTCCAAAAATGTAATACAAAAAAAGCATTACAGAAAGTGCAAAGTTTCAAGGCCACGCAGGACCTCTTCGTCAGCCAAATAATAAAGTGAATCAGTGCTCTCTATATATGTTTTTCTGATGCACTGACTCATTTTATTACTTGCCTGATGAAGAGGTCCTGCATGGCCTTGAAACGTTGCACTTTCTGTAATGCTTTTTTTGTATTACATTTTTGGATGTTATCTACGATTCATGGTGTGCTGGCGAATATTTTCATTCAATTGGACAGCTGTCTCCTTGTGACCACAGGAAGTCATAGAGGAACTGAGTTCCTCGCAACTTCCTTCTCCTTTGCATTGCCGCTTCATTCCAGCACCACCTACAGTGGGTTAGGTCAGTGCTTGCTCAGTGATGATATCCTCAATGTTTCTCTTTCTAATAAACTTCAGAAGCACAGCAGTGTGTATGGTGACTAGCATATTAGTTCAAGCCGAGAAACGAAACATGCTGTTCAAGTCCTTCTTATGTTGTATGTTGGGTGCTCATGTTATCTGCTTATAATTTGGCTTGGATTCATCTTGCAAAAAACAGATACTAACCAAAAATAACACTTTCCCTCTCTCCAGACCTAGATGAAGACATACAGTATACAGAATCTATATGTACAGCATCCAAGAAAACGGCCATCTGTTGTTTGTCAAAGAATTCATCATAGTGTTATATCTCCTCTAATTAAATCTTGCAAGGGAATAACTACATTTGGACATTCCTTTGGTAGCAATAAAGCAATTACATCACAAAATTAGCTGTAAGTCCTTTGACCCACTTTCACCTCATGGTTTATAAAGAGACAGTTACATTGTGTGATCTAATTAGCTGTACAGACAGAATGTTTTTACATACAGGAGTAGAGCATACAAGGCTATCATCCACGTGACAAGTATCAAGCACACCACTGACAACGGCATTCTTGGGTAATGGAAAATAAAACTATTTCAAGTAAATAGAAAGCCAAGCCTTTCACTTTCTTGTCTCAATAAGTTAATTGCAATAGAAAGAAGCAGTTTGTTTCAGCATAACATAAAGCGAAATGGGAAAAAAGCTGCAGCTGAACTCTAATGTCGCGTACACACGAACGGAAATTTCGTCAAGAAAACCGTGGATTTTTTTTCCGACGGAATGTTGGCTCAAACTTGTGTTGCATGCACACGGTCACACAAAATTCCGACCGTCAAGAACGCCGTGACCTACAACACTAAGACGAGCTGAGAAAAAAATAATTTCAATGCTTCCGAGTATGCGTCTACTTTATTCTGAGCATGTGTGTTTTTTTTGTAACGATCAGAATTTCCAACATGAACTTTTCTCCAAATTTTTGATGTCGGAAATTCCGTCAGAAAAAGTCAGATGGAGCCTAAACACGGACGGAATTTTTGACCAAAAGCTCACATCAAACTTTTCTTGTCGGATATTCGACCGTGTGTACGCGGACTAAGTCTTAATCTCTTAGATACCTTCATTGTTACAATATTTGAGTGAAATGTATCAAAGAAGAAGTCTGTATGAGCTGAAGTTTTATCAGTAAAGCTTATTTTTGACCAAATTTGGAGTGTGGCTTCATCAGATTTCTTTAAATTGAGTGGGCTGCAATGATCTATTGAGGGCTGGCACCCAAGGTTTAGGAGGCACGGCAGGTTGGTCCCTTAAATGGGGTGAAATTGCTCGTTTGTTCCAACAAAGTTGAAAACTAGAGATTAGTTAAGTAGGTTTATTCATGGGAGGGTTGGCAAACCCAGTGGGAATTCCACAAACTCCAAACACAGCGTTAAACTATACTGAAGTCTTTAAGAGATGAAACTTGTAATCTTTTAATGGTCTTTTTCAAGGCTAATTTGCAAGCTAATGTTAAAAGGAAAATCATGGGTAGCTGTGCACTTCCACAGAGGACATGTACCAATGAAAACAAATAAAAAAAAATTGAGTTCAGCAGAAGAGGGTCTTTTCATGTGGATTAAAAGTCAGGATATATATACTGTATATATACATATATGCAAATCCTTTAAATAACATGCTTGAGGGAATGCCTAAAAGCTTCCTGTAAATTAATGGAACAGTACAATAGGAGAACAAAATAGTTGCCCCTAAAAATTTTCATTATACCCTTATCCAGGCATGCAACCTGGATAGAAAGAAAAGAGAGGGCAGCGAGCATGTGGGCCCAGCTTCCTGAACCAAACCATACCACATGTTCAACATTGGGGGTGGTACCTAACAAGAGGGGAGGTAAAGAGACAAGAGCCTCTTCCTCACATCCTGTCCCCCAAAAGAGTGTAGGGGGTTTGTGGGGGGAATTCATCCGAATTTGATAGATTCATCATCACTACGATGACCCAACGCCTATGTTTCCCCAACACCACTACAACCGAACACTGATGATGCTGCCACTACTAGACATGTGCACACTGAAATATTTTGTTTCGGAATTTCGTTTTCGTTCGAAAAATAAATATATTTAGTTACTCCCAAAATTAGTTTTTACTTATTTTGTTTCTTAATAAAATGCATTCGTCTGAAAATCTGAATTAATTAAAGTTGAATCTGTCAACTGAAGGCTTATGGTGTCTGTCGAATGTTCTAAGAAGATTCGACCGAACAGCTAAACTGTACGACGCCAAAATCGTACATTTCCGGTTGAATGTTCCGCCTACAAGCTATAGAAGAATTCTAATGCTGTATGACACTAGTAATAATTATATTTATGAATTATTATTACTAGTCAACTAACATTCAAATTCTTCTATAGCCATTGGGCAGAGCATTTGACCGAAAATGTATGATTTCGGCATCGTACAGTTTATCTGCTCCGTCGAATCTTCTTAGAACTTTCGACAGACACCATAAGCCTTCAATGACAGATTCAACTCTTGTATGTTTTTCTCTGCTTCGTCGAATCTTCGTCGTTCATGTCGAATGGTCTACCCCAACACTGTCTCTATATTGTTAAATCTTTTCTCTCTATGTCAAATCTTTCCTCTCTTTGTAGAATAATCTTGGACTGATAGAGTTAAGGTTAGGCACATTCGACCAAATATTCGATAGACACAGATTGCTATTGTCAGCGTCATGTCGAATCTCCTATCTATATCGAACTGTTGTAGCAACAAAAACGAAAATAAAGCGTTTTTTATGTCGGAACTTCCGGATTTCAGAGTCTGCACGTTCGTTTTCGTTTGTTAAACGATAATGAAAATACCCGAAATTTGGATGAAAATGCATTTGGACGAAAATGAATGCACATGCCTAGGCACTACTGCCATTACATGACACATCCTCAGCGCTGCTGTAATGTAAAACAACAGCAGCAGGTGTCATGGGTGAATGACAAACTCTAGCAGCCAGGATTTTGAGCAGGCAAGCTGTATAGGCTGGGTTTGAGTCAAACTTACATATTGACTGGAACCTAAAGATTATTCCTGCTAATAACTGTCCATCTCTCCAGCCAAAACTGTTTTCCTTTTTTTGGAGAAAAGGGGGGGGTGGTTGTTGGGATGGCAAAGTGTTACAAGGGGGGAGGGGGCAAGGTGTTACGAGGGGGAGGAGGGGACATTTTTTAAATTAGTTTAGGTTGGAATTCTATTTTGATCGTATTTTAAAATAAATCCTTATTTTAAAAGATCCTTACTCATAAACTCCTCTCCTCTGCTCCTCACCCCCTCTCTTTTTTACAATTGGAGATTGTTTTATCTTTTTCTTGTAGTCATTTTTCATTTATTTTTTGCGCCCCCACTTTTGTATTCTTTGCCTGAGGAGGATGGCTTCTGTCTGCCTTCGACAGCCTCTTGGGATATACACATAACACATTCCAGGGGGCTGTGGAGTCAAAGTATTGGTTGTTTTCAGGTTTAAGAGATCCTTATCAGATCCTTATCAGGAGGTTGGCTGAGGAACAAGGAAGAGACCTCTAGCTTCCAATTCAAGATGGTGGCATGGAATGGGAACTATCGTAGAAGACCAACAGGCATGGGCGTCCGCTGAACTTTTTTCGGGGGGCATCATTTTAAGGTCATCCATGCTCGGTCCCTTTTTGACTCTGACACTCTGACAGTTAGGAGGAGAATATTATATATTGCAATTTGGTGCTTGTAAAGTTGGACAGCTGAGCTGAGCTATTGCTCGAAAAATATATTTGTGTGTGTTACAGTGTATGAGGCACTGCTGCTGTTACCTGTGGTTCTTCAGCGATTGATCATAGGCTCAGGGCAGGCACTGGCAGTGTATTCTCTCTCATCTCGGCCACTGCACCCACGCACCTGTGGGAGGAACTGGTGCCACGCGGGCCGGATCGGCATAGGCATAGCAAGAGCAACATACATTTAGGCAGGCAGGCTGAGGCAGCCAATCACGGAACAGCACATCCGGGATGTTAAGCAGAGGCCCAAGAGGCAGAGCCAATCCAATGCTCGGGCCGGGGGTGTGGAGGGAGGGACAGATGTGTCTGTATGTATCGCGGTAAATATGTCGGAACAGACTGAGAGCCCCCCAAGCCCCCAGGCCAGCAGCAGACTTAGAAAAAAGAGTCCACGGCTGCCACGGTGGCCATTGCAACACAGGGAGCAAGTCAAGTGTCTTCTCTTATGATTCCGGGGAGGGGGGGACAATTGCCCCCCTTGCCCTATGGAGTGGACACCCATGACAACAGGTGAGAAAGGAAAATGCAAGATTCACTGGATTTATAAGTATATTTATCCTGAATAAAGGAGCATCAAAGGTAAAAATGGAAATACATTAGAAATTCATGGACAGGGATGAAGTTCCTCTGTAATATTTTTAAAGATGGTAGCATTTATAAGCTTACAGAAACACAATAAATTATATTTGACTTTCTTTTTCTCTTTTTGGAGAATATCTGAGAATCTGTGCCGGAGACTGTTAATCATTCATGTGGGGAATGTAAAACAGACATGCTCGTGCATCCGATCCCCCACATGTAGTGAAAGCCAAACAAAAGTGGCATTTGTTGAGTTGATGCTAACAGTTCAGACCATAGCATGGGGTTACAGAATGTGGTTAATCAGTGTACAGAGGAATAATAAACATGATCATTAATTATAGCAAATAGAGGCCTGAGGCCACTGACAGATGATTCTTTGAGCTGTATGTAAGTGATTTTATTAAAAGGAAAATAAATCAGTGGTTTACCTTAGTAATAGCTGCACAAATGGGAACATCAGCATTATACGTATATAAACTAAATATTTCCACTACAAATCAAGCCAAATAATCATCATGAGTACCAGGCCCCCCCATATCTTTACTACCACAGACACATAATAAACAGACCATTCAGCTGACAGAATCCTAGAGTGGAAAAATCCCATTGTGGGGAAATGATTAGCGGGGGCGGTGGGAGGAGATGGAACACAGTTACCATAGCTCCAGCATAGACAGATGGGCCAGCAACCAGTTAAACCATAGCTTTTATCTAAACTGCAGTGGCAAATTAAATATGCATCCGTTGCTGTAAGCATTCAATTTTACTTTCTCTAGTTTGAATAAGTTAACACTACTCTGTTGTTAAGAAGACAAGTATTTCCTGTCTGCCCTCAGTTCCATTAGACTATAAATGCCTTAAAGAATATTTCCATCTTTGCAACCAAATTGGGACAACTACTTTATTTTTGTTACATGTTCCCATTTACATAGCAAAAAAAAAAGTTTCCCAAGCAAAAGGGCTATGCTAGCATTGCACAGGTCAACTGCACTTTTGTCTAGGGGGGAGAAGAGCTGGCAAACGTCACTCCACTGCGATCCAGCAGCGGACTGTTCCTGACGTCCTGATCGTCCGGGGCTGGTATTTGGGTGATGACATCAGAAACAGTCCACCACACAAGACCACTAGACCACAGGGTGGGGGGGGGCATGAAACACAAGAACTGATCTTGGGTGAGGAAGATCAGAGGATTCAGTAAGTATATCTATGTTTTTCAATCCCCTAGACCAGGGGGTGTCAAACTCAATTTCATCGTGGGCCGCATGAGCATTATGATTGCCCTCAAAAGGGCCGGATGTATCTGTAAAATTAGACCTCCAGCGCATCCCCTCCCCTTAACATTAGATGTCAAGAGCCACCCCACCATCAGAAGTTGAGTCCCCCACTCTCCCTTACATCACAATGCACCCCCTTTCCTTATGCTGTTGCTGGGAAGAAGCTGGATGCATTGCTTGAAAGCAGAAAGTAAGGGTCTGGAGTAGGACCAGAGGAGGGCTGGAGCTATCCTGCAGCTGCAGGAGAGGTGCAAGGGCCACATGAAATGGCCTGGAGGGCCGGTTTCGACCCGTGAGCCTTGTGTTTGACACCTGTGCCCTAGAAAAAAAGAAGCAGTTGACCTGTGCAGTGTGGGCACAGCCGCACTGCATGGGAAAACGTTGTTTTTGCCCCGAGATCAGCTTTAAAGTAGAACTATAGGCACATTTTGGATAGAGTAAGGGAGGGTCATAACACCAGTCAGTTTATTTTTTGCCACCTGTGTCCCACTGGAGGGATATACCTTCACTTCCTATCCCATAGTCAAAAACGAAAGTGAGAGGAAATCTCTGCAAATTAAGGGGATCCCTTACGGACCCCCAGATGACCAGAACTAATGTTGCCATTAGAAGATTTCTCTATTACTTTTCTGGTGAGATCCCAAAATTTGGGATTTTCTTTTACTTTCGCTTTCAATTATAATGGTAAACAAGACTAATAGAGAAGGTGAATCTCCCTGACAGGCACACAGACAGGATAAACATTGCCATGGGTTCTAATCCCTCTCCATTCTAATCCCTCTCCATTCTATCCAATGCTAAATAAAAATGTTGGGCTAGTTTCATAAAGCCAGCCGTAAGTTTGTGCGGGCGTAGCGTATTTTTGGAGGATATTTATTATAGCAAAAAGTAAAAAATATTGCATTTTTTTCAAAATTGTCGCTCTATTTTTGTTTATAGCGCAAAAAATAAAAACCACAGAGGTAATCAAATACCACCAAAACAAAGCTCTATTTGGGGGAAAAAAGACGCCAATTTTGTTTGGGAGCCGCGTAGCACGACCGCGCAATTGTCAGTTAAAGCGACGCAGTGCCGAATCGCAAAAAGGGGCAAGGTTCTTTAGCTGCATTGTGGCCTGGGTCTTAAGTGGTTAATGCCGTGTACACACGATCAGAAATTCTAATTACAAAACTGTGGATTTTTTTCCAACAGAATGTTGGCTCAAACTTGTGTTGCATACACACAGTCACACAAATGTTGTTGGAAATTCCGAATGGCAAAAACGCAGTGATGTACAACACTACGACGAGCCGAGATCAATGAAGTTCAATAGGCAGTTCAGCTCTTCTGTTTGATTCTGAGCATGCGTGTTTTTTTGTGCGTCGGAATTGCATACAAACTTTTCTTGTCGGAAGTCTTGAGAACCAGTTCTCAAATTTTTGTGGTCGGAAATTCCAACAGAAAATGTCCGATCGAGGATACACACGGTCTGAATTTCCGACCAAAAGCTCACATCGGACATTTGTTGTCGGAATTTCCGATCGTGTATACACGGCATTAGAGTTTAGTGTCACTTTAATACTTTTACATGCTTTCTAAAATATATATTTTACAGATTTGTGTTGTGATAGATGGATTGCATCATATTATATCTGCATTGTGCTCTAGTAGGCACCTGCTTTGCCCTTTGTAAACACTGATTGATTCTGTATATGTATATAATTATCTAACAGAAGGACATTTAACATGGTGACAGTAAAATTACAATACAGCATTCACTTGTTTTCCCCTGATCCTCCAGAGACAGAAGTATCAGTGGGAAAGAGGTCATTGCAAATCACTAGCAATGCAGCAAACCTTATTAAACATGACTTCTCCTGTCATTGAGTAATACGTTAATTATATGCTACGTTTTATATCTCATACACAATACAGAGAAATTGTAATTATATTAAAAAGTTAAAGACTACCCATCAGCTTGCTGTATGCAAGCAAAATACAAACCACCAAAGAAGAGGTAGCAAATAAATATTCCTGCATTCCGTGTGAAACCAGTGGTAACAAGCTCGCGTGTTGGCAGAAGATACCGCGCCGGTGTCGACTAGCGACATCCATCACAGAATTACAATTTCTAATGCATTGTGAAAGGCGCGGCTTATCAACGTTTTGATCACAATAACAATGGCAGCTATCTTGCGGGATTTCATTTGGATAGTGGCTCATTCCTTTGGCTGCCTCACAGGCATTTATGCATTTCAATAAAGCGGAGCTGATGACCTTTTCACTTCTTGTGTGGCTTAATGGTGACTTACGACAGCTTCTCTCAGCGCGAGAGAGGGTTTTTTTTGTAAGCATGACGTTGGTGTCAAACCGGATACAAATGAACATTTACAGTCTTCGGATAAAGGAAGGTTTATTACTCTCTTATAGCTTTTCCTCTATAGTAAAAAACAAATCAACTGTTTTTTCTATATAAAGATCAACCAAGCTATATATAAACACGGCGTTAGAAAATATGATGAAAACAAATAAAAATTGTGATACTTTAGTAGGAAAGGTTCACTGACGGGTAATTACAAGCCATACATATCTGTCTGCTGGTAGATGTCATATTCAAATCTATTCACCATTGCTAAACCTGCAAAAACTATAACATATTTGCTCGAAAATGTTCATTTTCAAAACTCAGTAACAATATCTAGGCAACGTTGGGGTCTACTGCCTTCTATATACAACAATTCAAAAGCAAAAAAATTGCTAACTGTCACATTTGCTTGTGTCTTGAACCAAACTGTCAAACCATAAAATGTCTAGAGTCATAACTGATCACATGTGCAGCACCATGGTAGTTGCAGATAAAACAGAAGCAGCTTCCTTGGCTATAAAGGATAGAAGGGTTCTGCTTTAGGGCCGCCAGCAGATTGGCCTCTACAAATTCAGCAGTGCCAAAAGTTGCCTAAAAATTGAAAGAAACTGAGCATGTGCAATGTAGGGTGAAACAAAGTTACTGGATTTTAAACAGTATAGGCACTGATTTTTAATGTTTTACAGAGCTATACCCAGGGCTGGCCCAAGACATTTTGCTGCTTGGATCCAAGAATGAAATGCCCCCCCCCCATTTTTTTTTTTTTATTTATCAGGAAGTCAGATTTACATGCAACAGCGCCTTATATGACATACCATTATGTTCAATTCCAAGGGGCAGGCTAAGGCTGCATAGGGGCAGGCTAGGGCAGTACATCGACAGGCTAGGGTAGTAAAGGGGCAGGCTAGGGTAGTATATAGACAGGCTAGTGTAGTAGATGGACAGGCTATGATAGTATATGGACAGGTTAGGGTTGTATATGGACAGGCTAGGGTAGTATATAGACAGGCTATGGTAGTATATGGACAGGCTAGGGTTGTATATGGACAGGCTAAGGCAGTATAAGAGCGGGATAGGGTAGTATATATACAGGCTAGTGTAGTATATAGATAGGCTAGGGCAGTATAGATGTAGGCTAGGGTAGTATAGGGGCAGGTAGAGCGCCCCGGGGGGGGGGGGGCTACTGTCAACATGACACGCAAAACTGCTGGAAAAAAATCTTGGTCGTCAATTTGCTGGGTAAATAGAATCGAAGGAAAGGCACATGTGGTTCAATTTGCTGCCCCTCTCAAAGTGCCGTCTTGGTCCAATGGACCCACTGGGACCAATGGTAGGGTCAGCCCTGGCTATACCCACAAAAGGGGCCAGTCTGACGTGATCTGCCTTGACTTCATTTTCTGAATAAAGTTCTACTTTAACTGCAATGTGGAAGGGCTATAGCATGGGAAGATTTTTCGTAATTCCTAGCGTGGGACTACTCTATAAAAAACAACTATAAATCTGTAACTGAATGTTCCCAAATTCCAACAGTAAACACAGTGTTAGAGGTATAGAATTTTTAAACACAGCCTTAAATATCTTGAAGTTCCGAATTTCTAATGTATTAAAACTAGTTAGGTCTATAAAAGATAAATTGGAGAAGACAGCGAGGACCCTGGACAACAACTGAAATTGCATTCTACAGTTTTCCATAAAATATTGCAAACGATCCACACGCAGCTGTGCAGGAAAGCTGTGACTTCAAATACATGTTTAATTAAGAATTCAAATTGTCGTAGCCATTGTAATAAATTTGGTGGGAAATGGTGAAGTGCAGCCAATTGCACAGGCTTTTACTGTTAGACAAGGGAAAAATTCCATGTCTGGCTACAGCTTTTAACAGGCAATGTGAGTCAATTTTTTTACACTTGACTTTTGGACTTGCTACCTCCTACTCACTCAACAAATTGTGAACACGGTGAGAAAGAGACTGAACTAATCCAGGATCTTCAACACTGAAACAATTCCAACAGTGCATAAATTAGACCCAGGTCTTGCTAAATCACTGATCTGTCCCTCAGATAAAGAAAATAATGGAAATGATGAAATTCTGCATGCAAATATTTTGTTCTCCATTTCTATCCAGTGGGTGGAGCTCTATGCTTCCTTTCCCTTGTTTCCCAGACTCATTCTATCTGTTTTGCTGAAAAAGCCAAGTCTATTGTTGAAGCCTATCGTTGAATAGCTAGAACTCAAATTTCCACAGTTCACGGCAAAGACCCATATCCTTCCTTCCCCTACCCGCAGTGTTTCTCAATTCCAGTCCTCAGGCCCCCCCAACAGGTCAGGTTTTCAGGATTTCCATTATTTTGCACAGGTGATTTGATCAGTTTCACTGCCTTAGTAATCACCACAGCCTTTTCATCTGAGGGAAATCCTGAAAACCTGACCTGTTGGGGGGGCCTGAGGACTGGAATTGAGAAACACTGCCCTACCCCCTTTTGCTTGTTTTTTTGTTTGTTACAAAAACAAATAAGCTGTCCCCTTAGTAGGAGAATCTGTACATTGCAAGGGAATTTTCCTTTAGCTTACAGAATGAGGTAAAGCTCTGCTGACTTCCAACACCCAATTGTTTTTATGTATAAATACCGATTTTTTTTTTCACTTTCATGTGATTGGGTATTCTTTGCCAATTGCATTTTCATCACTTTTCCTACATAAAGGGAAAATTCCCTTGCAATGCGCAAATTCTCTTGCACAATGAACAGACTATTTTCCTCAGTAAACCAACCCCAAAGTTTTTGAAGGCAAACAGATTATGTTGTTCTATATTTAGAAAAGCCAAAAAATTATAACCATTTTGAACTAATTTTACTTCATTGGTTTGCAAATATTAAACTTAAAGTGTTGCTAAACCCAGGACTATGCATTCACTATATCTGGTCTCCCACAGTACACAGAACATGAAAATGCAATTATTTTAGCAAATAGAAACTGCTAAATACCTTTTCACATTAGCAGTATATAGCAGTCTTGTGATTTCTATCAGTTGTTCCTGGTGAAACTTGGAGGAGTAGTTTTCATACTGCACTGAGCTGTCCTATTAGGCTGCATGGCCCCTGATATTCTGTCTGGACAATGCTGATTGGCCCTGTGCTGTTCACATGCACTCTCCCAAGAAAATACAAACCTCTCTAGCAATACACACCATACTGAGCATGTGCAGCCTGACTCCAAAGGCTCTGTTTTACCCGGACTTGTTTTGTAGTCAGTGGAAGAAGGGGAGGATCAGCGAAGACAGGATCAATCAGCTTTTTTACACAATGTAGATGATTAACCCCTTAGCTTCCACAGTGAGTCTAACAAGCATACTGTATATACAGACTGATTTTACGGTTGTATAACTGTATTTTATTTTGTATGATTTTACATGCTTTGCCCATGCTTTGAACACCGCACTCATTGTGCACACAGCACTAATAATTTTGATTACATGTTACATTCTTTCGAGTTCTGATAAGAAGTTAGCCTGCCTATGTTACGCCCCTTGTTACCATAAAAGTACAACTGCCATATTAATGTGATACCTACAGTTTAGTAACACTTTAATACATGATAGATCCATGATACTGACTTGAAAAAAAAAACCCCTAGTAAATACCTCCAACCTTTCTGAAATTGGAATGAGGGACACTTATTAGCAAAAGTATGTAGGCACAGGACACCCTGCCATGCCCCCCCTTAAAGGTGAATTGTACAAAAAATATTGGTTAAACCCACAAGTGCTTTTTACCACTACTATTCCTTTATATTGGCTTTTAGTATTTACAAATGCAGCAATTTAGAAATTGGACGAAAGGTTTATCACTGGGAAACACTTCTTGATAGATAAATAGTGCATTTTATATACAATTCTACAGAGCAGACTGAAATGAGAGACACATGAGGAGGAATGAGGGACAGAGGGACATTGCTCCAAATGAGGGACAGTTGGGAGCTATGCTAGTAGAGTTTGCCCTTGTCTCTGTGTAACTAAATCTCCATATGGCCTCCATCTGAACAGAACAGGTGGGGGAAAGTAGGAGTATTTGCTAGCTAATTTAGCTGTGTGTGTAATCTGAGCTTCAGCTTTATTTATTTGTTTTCTATTCCTGTCTATGGACAGACATAAAACAAACCCATTATATTTGGCAAGAAAGTAGTCTGAATATCAATTATCAATATGGATGAGTAAGAAATACTATACTATTAAATTGCTCTAAAATGACACATGGTAATACAACTACTACTATCAGCAGATACATGATATTATCTAGTTTTTCTTTGTTTTAGCTTTTGGTGCAATTCCTTTTTTATTGTTTTTTTTTTTGTTTATTGTGGAGGTTTGTTATTTAGGTGTGCACTGATCCATCTCCTTTGTCTACTCTATAAATGGGAAGAAGCAGATCAATAAGTTTACCCATTACACCTCTTTTCTAACCTTCTGACCGGGCTAGACGTTCAGTTTACTCTCTGACATATCAGTGACAGCCGAATGTTGCAATTTGATGACAAAATGGTAAAAGGTTGGAGAATATCATGAATAAGGTTAAAGGTTTAACAGCAGGCAAGTCGGGGTCAGATTAAGAAGGTCAAATCGTTCTCATCTGCAATCGATATACAAGGTGGTAGGTGTAAGTGGTGCCCTTACATGTTAATAATCTGTGCAGCGTGATTTGTTCCCGTTCAAGACAACCTATTATATATGCATTGCTGATTAGAACGACAAAAGTTAAGTGCATACAACCCATGGTTTGCCGTGAATTGTTTCCAGATTCTGACATGTTAAGTAGACAAATATAATTGCAGTTCAACAAAAGGTTTCTTTAATAGCATACCAGCCACAAATGGTAGAGTCATATAGAATATTATGCGAGACGAAACTCGTACATGAGGATTTCCAATCTTCTCTATAGGGAACTCTCCGAATGGCTCGCCATTCGCCACACAATGACCCTGATTCACTAAAGAAATCTGGAAATTTACGTAGCTTCGTAAATGCATTGACAATTCACTTTGTGAAAAACACCTGATCACATGCAAAGAAAACTAAAACAAATACAGGATTTTTGTTTGCCCATGATTGGATGATTGGAGTCACCACAGCTTACCTGCATTCACTAAGCTTAGTGAAAATTCCCTTGAAAAGTAAAAATTCTCTTTGCAAAGTGAACATGCTCAATTTCTTTCGTAAACCAGGGTCAATGTATTTCAGTGGCACTTCCATGGGTGTTAAAAATTGTTACTAGATTAATTCTGTACATTCAGCAGCATACCGACCACTTAACAAAGTTTCCGCACCAGACAGGACCTTTGCGCCTCTTGACTGTATCTTGAATATCTTTATAGTTTAACAAACTTGGGATCCGACTTGTAAGTCCTCAAGTCGCCCGAAGTTGCTGGACATAAGAAATGCCATAGAATTTAATGAGAGCCGTCTTAATGTACATTACTGAAGTCGCCCCGACTTCAGAAAAGTTTCCTGTACTACTTCAAGGCGACTTCTAGGCAACTTGTACCCATAGATTTCAATGAAAGTTGCCTCCAAGTAGGATCTCCATCTATATTGAAGCGACTTTACAGGAAAAAGAAAATAGTTTACCCAGGTACTCCCCGCGTTTACCCAGGTACCCTCCCTCCCACAGAGCTGATTATTCTGTGATTGGCCACAGCCAAAGTCACCTGTCCTAGAGGCAACTTTAAGTCGCGTTGTAAGTTGGTCAAAGTTGCGCTGAAGTCGTCTCCAAATCTCCTTGCAAAGTTGCACTGTGAGTCGGGTTGCCCCTGTGTGAACCGGCACTAAAGGGTTCTGGTGAGATATTTTCCAACTCCTATAGTAGGTCATGGAAAGGCTGAAAAGGTAGGTAGGTCAATTATAGCAGGGAACAGGTGGGTATTGTCCTGCTCAGCCTCTCATACATGGTGTCAAGTAAAAAAATAAATAATAATAATAATAATAATAATATTTTGTTATTATTATTGTTTTTGTCGTGTTCTTATTGTTATTATAATTGTTGTAATTATTATTATTATTATTATTATTATTATTATTATTATTATTATTATTATGTAACTTTAGAAGTGCATCATGTACTTTTTTTGCTGATTTTAAAACAAATATTATTATTATTATTATTATTATTATTATTATTATTATTTTATTTATTTTTTTATTATTATTATCATTATTATTATTATTATTATTATTATTATTATTATTACTGTGTAACTTTATAAGATATATTGAAAAAAATAAAAATCAATTTAAACCATGAATATTGAATAAATGTGGGTACCACCATGAGTAATGGTTCATTAGATAAACTTCCACAAAAATGTTTTAAAAAAAATAATTGTATTCACACCCAAGGATTATCTCCTCATAGCTTATTTATTGAAATATAGAACAGCATCACATGATATAGCTCTCCAAAAAAAGACGCTTTCCCCCCATCCCCATTGTATCTCCTCCGACCAGTGCCCTCCCTCCCCCCAACCCTGTAATGGGTATCCCACACCTATCCCTCCCTCCCTCCTATGTATGATGGGGCTGCGGGAGACCTCCCCCTCAGAGCTGAAACCAGGAGGCTATGTTTCTTTGGAGATCTATATCATGTGATGTTTTTCTATATTTCATTAATCAGCTATGAGGAGATAACCCTTGGGTGTGCATGCAATTATTTACTTTTATTTTTTGAGTAACTTTATTAGACCTTGTATAGTTTACAGCTGCTGATTTTAAAGATAATACAACAATTATTATTATTATTGTTGTTATTATTATTATTATTATTATTATTATTATTATTATTATTATTATTATTATTACTATTATTATTATTATTATTATTATTATTATTATTATTATTATTATTATTATTATCTATTTATTTCCTCTTCTTCTTCTCCCACAACTTTTTTATCCCACTTCTCTTTTTTTTCTTCTTCTTTTTTCTTCTTTTGCTACTTTCTTCTCTTTAGTATTATTATTACTATTATCGTAAATTATTATTATTAATATCATTATTATTACTATTTTTACTGTGTAACTCTTTAAGACCTTGTGTATTCTACATTTGCTGATTTAAAGCAAATAATAAAATGTTATTAACAAAATAATAATAATAATAATAATAATAATAATAATAATAATAATAATAATAATAATAATAATAATAATAATAACTATTATTATTATTATTATTATTATTATTATTATTATTATTATTATATAATACAATACAGAATTTCTTATAATATAATACAGAATTTAGTTTGACACCAGCTAAGTCATTGGTTTATTTTGCTAGAGGTCATTTACGCGCTTTACTTTTTACTTCTTTTGTTTGCCCTTGACATATTCATCGGTATAATTTTTATAAAAGGCCACCATGACTTGGGATCCTGTGGTAGTGGTTCATATCCCAAATATCCTTTTGTTCTGTTCCTTGTAAAATCGTAGCTGGTTAAGAAAATTTACTAAGCCAATGACATAGCAAGTCTCAGCTGAAAAATCTGAACATAAACTTGTCAAGAACAGACTCCCAGATCACCTGCTCCACATTTCATGCTGCAGTAAGTCTCTATCCCCTGTTTGTGTTCTAAAGTCCCAATTTCAGTAACATTATATATCAGGCTGCCTCGCTGTCACCTGCACTATTCTGTAACCAGTCAGTAAAATATCTAAACACTGCCAGTTATTGCTTGTGGAAGATTTTCAAAGCTTGCTATAAAACAGAGGCAAGCAAAGACCAAGCTTTATTATTTTATGTTTTTTTTTTTTTATTTCCTGTAGGGAAGATGTGCTCTAAAGCCTCTCTAAAGTTATTTTATTATGGTCAAATAGTACAATAACTAAAATACTAAATTCTAGGCTCCTCCTCCATGCTGGACACTATGATGAAAAGAAGGGAGCCAACTTCACACTGTGAACTAAGTTGACTATTCAATTACTGGATGGAAATGCACACTTAGAGCATAATATTTGCCCCCATTTGCACAGTAATTATGAATTAATCAAATTATTATTATGTTTTAAGTGATGCTTCCCTAAATATTGCTGTTTGTTAGAGATCAAGGGCCAGATTCAGCAAAAACTGCGGCGGTGTAACGTATCGTCTTTACGTTACACCGCCGCAAGTTTTCAGCGCAAGTGCCTGATTCACCAAGCACTTGCGTGTAAACTTACGGCGGTGTATCGTAAAGATGTCTGGCGCAAGCCCGCCTAATTCAAATGGGGCGTGTACCATTTAAATTAGGCGCACTCCCGCGCCAAACTTTCTGCGCATGCTCCGTTTGGAAATTTCCCGCCGTGCTTTGCGCGAAATTACGCCACCCCAACGTGTTTGTGAATGGCGACGTGCGTAACGTACTTACGCCGAAAAAAATAAAAAAATTGACGTGGGAACGACGGCCATACTTTAACATGGCTGGTCTAAAGTTAAGGCATGAAAAAGCAGCCTTAACCTTGCGACGGGAAAAAACGACTTGCGGCGACGTAACGCACGCGAGTACCTTTGTGGATCGCCGTAAAAGCTAATTTGCATACCCAACGCTGGAAAACGACGCAAACTCCACCCAGCGGCGGCCGAAGTATTGCAGCCTAAGATCCGAAGGCGTACGAAGCCGTAAGCCTGTCGGATATTAGCCAAATGCCATCGTATCTTGTTTGTGAATCACAAATTAAGATACGACGCGGTAAATTTGAAAATACGCCGGAGTATCAGTAGATACTCCGGCGTATTTCTTCTGTGAATCTGGCCCATAATAATTTTTGCAGGCCATGGTTTATGCTCTGGCATTTTTATTTATTTTTTTGGGCAGAATAACAGGCCCAGGGTACTTGAAAGGAGCTTCTGTAACCCTTTAACCCCTTCAGCTTTGGAGGATTTGGCTGCCAAATGACCGGGCCATTTTTTGCGATCCGACCTCTGCAGTTTTATTATTTTTTGTGCTATAAACAAAAATAAAGAGACAATTTTGAAAAAAAAGCAATATTTTTTACTTTTTGCTATAATAAATATCCCCCCCCCCAAAAAATATATATATATATATATATATATATATATATATATATATATATATATATATATATATATATATATATATATATATAAAACAATTTCCTCAATTTAGGCCAATACGTATTCATCGACATATTTTTGGTAAAAAAAAAAATCACAATAAGCGTTTAGCGACTACAAAATAGGGGATAATTTTATGGCATTTTTATTAATAATTATTTTTTTTACTAGTAATGACGGCGATCAGCGATTTTTATCGTGACTGTGACATTATGGCGGATACATCAGACACTTTTGATGCTATTTTGGGACCATTCACATGTATCAGTGCTATAAAAATGAACTGATTACTGTATAAATGTGACTGGCAGGGAAGGGGTTAACCACTAGGGGGTGAGGTAGGGGTTAAGTGTGTCCTAGGGAGTGATTCTAACTGTGTGGGGGCTGGGCTGCATGTGACACAACAGTGATTGCTGCTCCCGATCACAGGGAACTAACAATCAGTGTCCTGTCACTAGGCAGAACAGGGAAATGTCTTGTTTACATAGGCATCTCCCCGTTCTGCCTCTCTGTGACCCGATCGCGGGACACTGGCAGACATCGAGACCGCGGGTCCCGCGGGCACGGTCACAGGGAGGGGACGTACAGGTACACCCATTTGCCTACCGCTGCTATTCTGTCAACGTATATTGGCGTGCAGCCGTCAGTAAGTGGTTAAAGTGAACTAAACCATCCTATCATTTGCCGTCTTGGCCTCTGTTTGATCGACTGCCATGATGGTGCACATGTGTTCAGTTATTACATCAGCCATTTGATGGTTTGACAGTTTGGTTGAGAGCACAACAGATGTGATAGTTATATTCCTGGTACATGCAGGGAATGTAACTGTTTTTTTAAACTGTCAATGATGATGGGTTTATTTCCACTTTAAAAGCCATTTAAAGCCCACGTTAATCTCAAAACTCACCTAAAAGTAGTATTAGTGACTTTTAATAGGGCACCCGCGATCGCTCGTGACAGAGCGAGAACCGGTTCTTTCAGGGGGAGAAATGATCATGCAATGTATGAACATAGATATAAAAAGGAAAATAGTGCGCTTACCAAAAAAAACAACAAAAAAATTATGAACAAGCTGCTGACTCAAAAATGTTATACTAACATATAAATCTTATACAAAAATGTGGAGTAGCGCTAAAAAACTGGAAGGCCTTCAGATAACTGAGTACAACAAACAGAAGGCTATGTAAAAGTCCAATATCAATCAAAAATGTGTTACACAAATAAGTGAAAAAACAAATGGTTGATAGTCCAAATGTGCATCAAATTTAGAGTGTGACACCCCAATGTGAAACAGAGGAGAAAAATCTGGCTCCAAATGGAAAATGCAACTTGCTGACCCTTACCGCAAAGGAAGGTCCTATCAGACCTAGTCAAGCAGAGATCCCTGGGTATGTTGTAGTAGAACTTGTCTGTTTAAGACGATCCCTCCAGGGGTCACAAATCCACCAATAAAGCAACCAGAAGAAAAAAACTCATATAGTGTAAATCCGTGTGATAAAAAAACACATGAGTGCATCCCCCAGTGACTGGCAACAGAGATAAAAAGAAAGCCGGCCGGCGTGTCAGAACGAAGGTCCTCAAATCGCGGTGACGTCAGCACGTCGCCTCCTTGGGAGGCGACGTGCTGAGGACCTTCGTTCTGACACGCCGGCCGGCTTTCTTTTTATCTCTGCTGACACCCTGTTACTGAACTGTAAGTGTACTGCTTTTTTTTATTAAATACTTCTACGTTATCACGCTATGTGAGTTTTTTTCTCCTCCTCACACTTATTGGACCTGCCGATTCTTCCGTTCACCATTGGCTGAGACGTCCCATTGCTGCTTACTGTTTACATCCCCTCTACTCTGACTGATCCTGATGGATCATATGCTCTGGTAAGGGTCAGTGTGTGTACTGGTGGTGGTTTCTTCGTGTTCACACTGTCTGTTGCCAGTCACTGGGGGATGCACTCATGTGTTTTTTTATCACACGGATTTACACTATATGAGTTTTTTTCTTCTGGTTGATTTATTGGTGGATTTGTGACCCCTGGAGGGATCGTCTTAAACAGACAAGTTCTACTACAACATACCCAGGGATCTCTGCTTGACTAGGTCTGATAGGACCTTCCTTTGCGGTAAGGGTCAGCAAGTTGCATTTTCCATTTGGAGCCAGATTTTTCTCCTCTGTTTCACATTGGGGTGTCACACTCTAAATTTGATGCACATTTGGACTATCAACCATTTGTTTTTTCACTTATTTGTGTAACACATTTTTGATTGATATTGGACTTTTACATAGCCTTCTGTTTGTTGTACTCAGTTATCTGAAGGCCTTCCAGTTTTTTAGCGCTACTCCACATTTTTGTATAATGTATGAACATACGATCAGTCATTTCCCCATGTCAGCCCCACCCCCCTTCAGTTAGAACACACCCAGGGAACATACTTAACCCCTTCCCCGCCCCCTAGTTTTAACCCCTTCCCTGCCAGTGGCATTTTTATATTAATCCAATGCATTTTTATAGCACTGATCGCTATAAAAATGCCAATGGTCCCAAAAATTTGTCAAAAGTGTCCAAAGTGTCTGCCATAATGTCGCAGTACCGGAAAAAAACGCTTATCGCCGCCATTACTAGTAAAAAAATATATTAATAAAAATGCCATAAAACTACCCCCTATTTTGTAAACGCTATAACTTTTGCGCAAACCAATCAATAAACGCTTATTTAATTTTTAATGAAAAATATGTAGAAGAATATGTATCGGCCTAAACTTTTTTGGCGGATATTTATTACAGCAAAAAGTAAAAAATTATTATTATTTGTTGCTCTATTTTTGTTTATAGAGCAAAAAATAAAAACCGCAGAGGTGATCAAATACCACCAAAAGAAAGCTCTATTTGAGGGGAAAAAAAGATGGCAATTTTGTTTGGGAGCCACGTCGCATGAACGCGCAATTGTCAGTTAAAGCGACGCAGTGCCGAATCGCAAAAAGTGGCCCGGTCATTGACCAGCAAAATTGTTCGGGGCTGTGACGAAGTGGTTAACAGATATTAATTTATTAATGCTAACACAAATTGTGCAATGTGTGTAATATATATAAGTAAGCTTTACACGTCCTCAAAATTGTTTAAATCAAAAGTGGAGGCAAGACAAATAATGACAGGAGCACAATAGGGACCCGTCTGCACAATTGTATTGGATCGTTCAGCTGGACTGAATTGAAACTATCTAGAGGTAATTTCGCCAGTCACACTTTGTTCCAGCTGTTGAATGCATTGACTCCCACAGACAAGACTGACAGAAGCTGTCTAGGATTTGTGTTAGTTGTGTGCTTATTTGAAACAGCATGGGGACAAATAGTTAGACACTTTAAGGCAACCAAAAGACAGTGGTGTAGATTCAGGTAGGGTCGCGCAATGATACGGCGGCGCAGCGTATCGTATTTACGCTACGCCGCCGTAACTTACAGGAACAAGTGCAGTATTCACAAAGCACTTGCTCCTTAATTTGCGGCGGCGTAGCGTAAATGGGGCCGGCGTAAGCGCGCGTAATTCAAATGTGGAAGGGGGGTGTGTTTTATGTAAATATATGATGACCTGACGTGAGTGACGTTTTGTACAGACGGCGCATGCGCCGTCTGTGTACATATCCCAGTGTGCATTGCTCCCGAGTACGGCGCAACGACGTATTGGTTTCGACGTGAACGTAAATTATTTCCAGCCCTATTCGCGAACGACTTACGCAAACGACGTAAAAAATTCAAATTGGAATGACGTCCATACTTAACATTGAGTACGCCTCATATAGCAGGGGTAACTATACGCCGAAAAAACCCCTATGGAAACTGCGTAAAAAAATTCGCCGGCCGGACGTTCGTGGATTGCCAAATCTAGCTAATTTGCATACTCGACGCGGAAATCGAAGGAAACGCCACCTAGCGGCCAGCGTAAATATGCACCTTAGATCCGACGGCGTACTAAGACATATACGCCAGTCGGATCTAGCCCAGCTTCAGGCGTATCTTGTTTTGTGGATACAAAACAAAGATACGCTGGAGCAAACTTGAAGTTACGCGGCGTATCAATAGCGTAACTCCTTTGTGGATCTGGCCCCCAATGTTTTTTTTTACTATTCCTGCCTTTTTAAAATTACAAATGCAGCAATTTAGAAATTGTATTAAAGGTTTAGCATTGGGAAACACTTTTTAAGAAGATACATAGTGCATTTTATATATAACTACAGTATATAGATCAGACCAAAATGAGGCACACATGAGGAGGAAAGAGGGACAATAGAGGGACTTGGTTCCAACAAAGGACCATCCCTCAAATTCAGGGACTGTTGGGAGCAATGCAGATACACAGGTACAACTTATGTAGGAGGCTTTGCTTAATCTATGTGTATCACCCACTTCATTGGGTGCATGATACAACCATTTTAATTATCGCAGCATGCAATGAAATAGTGACAATGGTGCAAAATATGAGTCTATTAGCCAGATTCAGAAAGAGTTAAGCTGGCGTATCAGTAGATACGCCGTCGTAACTCTGAATCTAAGCCGTCGCATATTTAAGTGTATTTTCAAATTGAGATACACTTAAATCTAGCTAAGATACGACGGCCTAGCGGCCTATTGAGGCCGGCCATTAGGGGTGTGAACGCTGATTTACGCCTAGAATGCGTAAATCAGCGAGATACGCCTATTTACGAACGTACGCTTGCCCGTCGCAGTAAAGATATGGCATTCACGTAAGGCGTTTTCAGGCGTAAAGTTAGTCCAACAAAAAGCTGGCCTAGCCAATGTATAGACGTCGGTCCCGCGTCGAATTTTGAAATTTTTATGTCGTTTGCGTAAGTCGTCCGTGAATGGGGCTGGGCGTAATTTACGTTCACGTCAAAACCAATAAGTCTTTGCGGCGTAATTTGGAGCATGCGCACTGGGATATGTCCACGGACGGCGCATGCGCCGTTCGTAAAAAACGTCAATCACGTCGGGTCACGATTCATTTGCATAAAACACGCCCACCTCTTCACAATTTGAATTAGGCGCGCTTAGGCCGGCACATTTACGCTACGTCGCTGTAACTTAGGACGCAAGTGCTTTGTGAATACAGCAATTGCCTCTCTAACTTACGGCGGCGTAGCGTAAATACGATACGCTACGCTGGCTCAAACATACGCCGCCCTACGTGAATCTAGCTATATGTAAGTAAAAAAAAAGGCCTTGTGCTGGTGGTGTAACAATGCTCATCACTGTCAGTGGTAGGGGAAAAATTTAAGTGTAAGTAAGGAGAAAAAATGCCGCTGTGTTGATGGTGTCAGTCTGAGCAATTTGCTTTCAAAACATACCTTAGCCACTATACTGTGTGGTGCAGAACAAACACCATTGTATACAGACAGCTGCGTACTAAGTAGACGTCAATGATTGTCAGACAATGACTTACTTATATTCTGAGACCATGTTGTTGATTAATGGTCCCTTCCACAGCCCAGATGAATTTATACTGAGGGCCTGATTTACTAAGCTATGTGCGCTGCGCTGGTTCATGCATTAATTAGTACTCCGGGTGGAGGCTTAATCAGGCGCATGAACCAGCGTAGCAGCCGGCGCATTGAAACTAATATGTAAAGCCGCGCCGAACTCCCTATAGAAGTCTATGGGAGAAATCAAAAGTGTTCATTTTAAAGGCTAATCTGCAAGTTTAGTCCTAAAAAGTGTTTGGGGACCTCAGTCCTGCCCCAGGGAACATGTATCAATGCTTTTTTTATTTTTTAAAACGGCCGTTTTTTCGGGAGCAGTGAAATTAATAATTCTTAAAGTGAAACAATAAAAGTGAAATATTCCTTTAAATTTCGTACCTAGGGGGGGTGTAATGTCAGCATGTGAAATAGCGCATTTTTCCCGCACTTAGAACTCCCCCTGCACAAAGTGACATTCTGAAGGAAAAAAGTCATTTAAAATTTCACACGCGGCTATAATGAATTGTCGGCTCTGACAATTCTAAAGGGATTCATTCATAAAACAAACAAAAAAATGTGTAGGGGTTCCCCCAAATTAAATTACCAGGCCCTTCAGGTCTGGAATGGATATTAAGGGGAACCCCGCCGTAAAAACCAAAAAAAAAAAAGACGTGCGGTTCCCGGCAAATATCCATTCCAGACCCTTCAGGTCTGGTGTGGATTTTAAGGGGAACTCCACCCCAAATTGAAAAAAAAAATGGCGTGGAGTCCCCCTAAAAATCCACACCAGACCCTTATCCGAGCACGTTGACCTGGCCGGCCGCAGAAAAGAGGGGGGGACAGAGTGCGGCCCCCCCCCTCTCCTGAACCGCACCAGGCCACATGCCCTCAACATGGGGAGGATGTCCCCATGTTGATGGGGACAAGGGTCTCATCCCCACAACCCTTGCCCGGTGGTTGTGGGGGTATGCGGGCGGGAGGTTTATCAGAATCTGGAAGACCCCTTTAACAAAGGGGACCCCCAGATCCTGACCCCCCCCCTGTGTGAAATGGTAATGGGGTACATTGTACCTCTACCATTTCACCCCAAAAAAAATGTCAAAGTGATAAAAATGACAGTAGCCGGTTTTTGACAAATCTTTTAATAAAATCTTCTTTTCTTCTTTCCTTCGGGGTTCTTCCGCTGCTTCTTTCTTCTCGTCCACATCTTGCCCGACGTCTTCTTCTATCTTCTCCGTCCGTCCTTCCGCCTTCTGGTCCCGCATCTTGCCCGTTGTCTTCTCCGTCCGCCTCCTCGTCCGCATCTTGGGTCTTCTGCGGTCTTCTTCTCGGTCCGCCGCCTTCTCGTCCCCTGCGTTTGAATTGTAATTGGCCGCCGTTTTCCCGCTCCTGGGACCCGCCCCCCTCTGACGCCACAAGTAAACTCCTTAGAAGGTCATGTGCGTCAGAGGGGGGCGGGGTCGCAGAGCGTCACACAGCGGGGGAATTCAATTTCAATCGCGCCGCCCGGAGAAGAAGTTCACGCCGTGTCACACTCATGTGACCCCGCCCCCCTCTGACGCCACAAGTAAACTCCTTAGAAGGTCATGTGCGTCAGAGGGGGGCGGGGTCACATGAGTGTGACACGGCGGGAACTTCTTCTCCGGGCGGCGCGATTGAAATTGAATTCCCCCGCTGTGTGACGCTCTGCGACCCCGCCCCCCTCTGACGCACATGACCTTCTAAGGAGTTTACTTGTGGCGTCAGAGGGGGGCGGGTCCCAGGAGCGGGAAAACGGCGGCCAATTACAATTCAAACGCAGGGGACGAGAAGGCGGCGGACCGAGAAGAAGACCGCAGAAGACCCAAGATGCGGACGAGGAGGCGGACGGAGAAGACAACGGGCAAGATGCGGGACCAGAAGGCGGAAGGACGGACGGAGAAGATAGAAGAAGACGTCGGGCAAGATGTGGACGAGAAGAAAGAAGCAGCGGAAAAACCCCGAAGGAAAGAAGAAAAGAAGATTTTATTAAAAGATTTGTCAAAAACCGGCTACTGTCATTTTTATCACTTTGACATTTTTTTTGGGGTGAAATGGTAGAGGTACAATGTACCCCATTACCATTTCACACAGGGGGGGGTCAGGATCTGGGGGTCCCCTTTGTTAAAGGGGTCTTCCAGATTCTGATAAACCTCCCGCCCGCATACCCCCACAACCACCGGGCAAGGGTTGTGGGGATGAGACCCTTGTCCCCATCAACATGGGGACATCCTCCCCATGTTGAGGGCATGTGGCCTGGTGCGGTTCAGGAGAGGGGGGGGGCCGCACTCTGTCCCCCCCTCTTTTCTGCGGCCGGCCAGGTCAACGTGCTCGGATAAGGGTCTGGTGTGGATTTTTAGGGGGACTCCACGCCATTTTTTTTTTCAATTTGGGGTGGAGTTCCCCTTAAAATCCACACCAGACCTGAAGGGTCTGGAATGGATATTTGCCGGGAACCGCACGTCTTTTTTTTTTGGGGTTTTTACGGCGGGGTTCCCCTTAATATCCATTCCAGACCTGAAGGGCCTGGTAATTAAATTTGGAGGGACCCCCTTTTTTTTTTTTTTTTAATGAGCAATGACTCTATTCTTTATAGCCATGAGTACTTTAACCACTTGCCCACCGGGTTAATTCTGGCACTTCTCTCCTTCATGTGAAAATCACAATTTTTTGGCTAGAAAATTAATCAGAACCCCCAAACATTATATATTTTTTTTTAGCAGACATCCTAGGGAATAAAATGGCAGTCATTGCAATACTTTTTGTCACACCGTATTTGCGCAGCGGTCTTACAAGCGCACTTTTTTTGGATAAAAATCACTTTTTTGAATTAAAAAATAAGACAACAATACATTTTGCCCAATTTTTTTCTATATTGTGAAAGATAATGTTACGCCGAGTAAAATGATACCCAACATGTCACGCTTAAAAATTGCGCCCGCTCGTGGCATGGCGTCAAACTTTTACCCTTTAAAAAACTCGATAGGCGACGTTTAAAAAATTCTACAGGTTGCATTTTTTGAGTTGCAGAGTAGGTCTAGGGCTAGAATTATTGCTCTCACTCTAACGATCGCGGCGATACCTCACTTGTGTGGTTTGAATACTGTTTTCATATGCGGGCGCTACTCGCGTATGCGTTTGCTTCTGTGCGCGAGCTCGTCGCGACGGGGCGCTTTAAAAATTTTTTTTGGGGTTTTCTTATTTATTTTTATTTAGTTTTATAATGTTTTACACTGAAATAAAAAAATAAAAAAAAAATGATCAGTTTTCTTCCTATTACAAGGAATGTAAACATCCCTTGTAATAGGACTAGTGTGTGACAGGTCCTCTTTATGGAGAGAGGCGGGGTCAATAAGGCTGGAAAGCATGGTATTGCAAAAAAAAAAAAAAGATCTCATGCTTTCAGCTGCAATCATGTTCGTTCACCACAGTGGTGTAGTGTATAGCACTTTGACCTAGCAGCAAAAGAGTCGTTGGTTCGAATCCCGCCCGTGACAGCATCTGCATGGAGTTTGCATGTTCTCCCTGTGCCTGCGTGGGTTTCCTCCCACAATATAAAAACACGCTGTAAATCGGTTCCGGTCTAAATAAGCCCTAATATGCAGTAGTATATTAAGGTTTGGTTCTGCCCAAGGCCTGACTACATATCTGCACCTCCTAATAGAAAAATGACCCACCCCTTCCTGTCAAGGTCACACCCTGTTTTTGTATAACCCCGCCCAGTAATTTTCAGGGGACCCACACACTAGTTCTGGGGGGGCACTGGATTCCCTTAACCACTTCCATACCAGGCACTTACGCACCTTCCCGCCCAAGCCAATTTTCAGCTTTCAACACTGTCGCACTTTGAATGGCAATTGCGCGGTCATACAACACTGTACCCAAACAAAATTGGCGTCCTTTTTTCCCCACAAATAGAGCTTTCTTTTGTTGTTATTTGATCACCTCTGCGTTTTTTTTTTTGCGCAACAACTAAAAAAAGACTGCAAATTTTGAAACAAAAAAACCTTTTTCTTTTTTTAGGTTAATTTTTTTGTAAATAAGTTTTTCTCTTTCAATTACGGGCACTGATATGGCGGCACTGATGGGCCCCGATGAGATGGCACTGATGGACATCGATGAGGTAGTACTGACGGCACAGATGAGGTGGCATTGATTGGCGGCGCTGCTATGCGGCACTGATGGGCACTCATAGGCGGCACTGATGGGCACTCATGGGCGGCACAGATGGGCGGCACTTATGGGTGGCACTGATGGATACTTATGGGCGGCACTTATGGGTGGCACTGATGGATACTTATGGGTGGCACAGGTGGGCACTGTGCATGGATGGGCACTGTGGGGTGGCACTGATTTTCCCAGTCAGTGCCCATTTGTGGGCACTGATTGGCATCTTTTTTCTTATTTTTTAATGCTTTTTGTTTTTTTGTTCTATATTTTTTTTGTTTTTGCACACCCTGGTGGTCCAGGGTGGGCATCCCTGGTAGTCCAGTGTGGTGATCCGGGGGGGGCTGCGCTGATAAACAATCAGCGCGAACGCCCCCTGTCAGGAGAGCCGCCGATCGGCTCTCCTATACTCGCGTCTGTAAGACGCGAGTGAGGAAGAGCCATCGATGGCTCTTCCTGTTTACATCGTGATCAGCCGTGATTGGACACGGCTGATCACGTGGTAAAGAGTCTCCGTCTCCGTGAGAGACTCTTTACCGAGATCGGAGATGCAGGGTGTCAGACTGACACCCCGCATCACCGATCGCCGCGCTGCGTGCCCCCACAGGCGCGTGCGGCATGAAATCCTGCAGGACGTCCTGTCAGGATTGTGTAACCACTTCCCGGACGTAAATCGGCCATAGGCTGGGCGGGAAGTGGTTAATTTGCATAGTTTTTCTCTCACTTCCTGTTTGGCTATGGGGCAGGAAGTGAAGGCAAATCTCCCCAATTGGACACAGATAATACAAAATAAACTGACAGGGCCTATAACCCTCCCTCACTCTATCCAAAATGAAAGAAAATAAAACTTGTTGATTATAGTTCTTGTCAGGGGCGGACTGACCATTGAGTCACTCGGGCACTGCCCGAGGGCCCCATGCCACTAGGGGGCCCCATCCGGGTTGCCAGGCTCAGTAAAACCAGGGACAGTATGTAAAAATCTGTGTTTTTTTTAGATCTGTCCCTGATATGTCCGAAAATGACATGCTTTTAATGTGAATATCCCAAGATTTTAGCTGCCCGCCTCTGCACTACCTCCTGGCGTGGTGGTCATCTGTAAGCCCAGGGGCCCCATAATCTTCTATTGCCCAGGGGCCCCATGAGTTGTCAGTCCGCCCCTGGTTCTAGTTTAAGCACAAATTTCATAGAGTTTTATTGAGAGCCCTAAGAAAATATAACCATGCCAATAGGCCAGGATAGAGCGTTGCTAATATGTAGGAATGTGTGTGTTAGAGCACCCCACCCAATGTTAACTAAAAAATTATTAATTTGCAAATAAGTATTATCTGCTCATTTTTTTGGGGATGTCTGCACCCCTGATAGTGACAACATTTGTGAGGTGTCTTCACCCTTTCTAATTCATTCACTTCCTGTCACATAGCCAAACAGGAAGTGAGGGTAAAACCTTACTAATATATTTTCTTGTGGACACAGAGATCAATCTAAATAGTTTCCCATTATGTAAATTGCACTCTAGCATTTTGCTGTGTACACCCCAAATTATTAGGGATCTTGGACTTTGGGGTCCATTTACTAAAGGCAAATCCACTCCTACAAGTGCAAAGCAAGGAAGAAAACAAAACAACTTTGCTTCTACAGGATTGGATGTTAAAACCATCAGTGCTTCCTCTCTGATTTTCAGCAACTATGCTTGTACTGCAGAGTGGCTTTGCCTTTACTAAACCCCAAACTAAATAATCATTTGGGGCAGGGATCCTCAAACTACGGCCCTCCAGCTGTTGTAGAACTACACATCCCATGAGGCCTTGTAATGCACTGACATTCACAGACATGACTAGGCATGATGGGAATTGTAGTTCCTGAACAACTGGAGGGCCGTAGTTTGAAGACCCATGATTTGGGGTGTACACAGCAGTGCTGGAGTGCAATTTGCTTAATGGGGACACTAGTTAGATTGACCGGTGTCCCCAAGAAATGACACTGGTAGGGTTTTAACCTCACTTCCTGTTCAGCTGTGTGACAGGAAGTGAAGCCAATTTTAAGAAAAGGGACACAAAGCTCAACACAAAAATAAAAAAACACAAAGCAGGGGTTCTAACACTCACTTGGCTTCCCTCAAACACCCACAATTTGAATAGGATTGCCTTGCGCTAGATTTAAGCACAGTGCTGTAAATCAGCACGTCAAGCCTGTCCACCAATAGCAAACCCCCCCCCCACAGGCCATGTTTGCAGGTTTTCCTTCATCTTGCACATGTGCTTTAAAATAGTCTGGACAGCAATTCTTGATAAGAGAAATCCCCAAAACATGTCCTGTCGGGGGTACTTGAGGGCTGAGGACCACTGCAGAATAAATAAAATACTTACCAGTTTTTGTCTTTAAAGTCAGGGAGAATAAACATGGCAAACATTTCATGATTACACACCAGGAAAGAAGCTTAGACACACATAATTTGTTAGGCCCTAACCTAGTTCAGCTGCAGCTGTCAACATATGTAGCATGAAAAAGTAACAAAAGACAAACTTAACAATTTTAAAGTAATTTTTATTGGTCAACAAAACAAGGAAAGCAAAAAAAGACAAACAAACAAAAATACATTTCAAAATTCTAATTAACCATAGCTTTACACATTTTTCAGAAAATAAGGCCACATAGACAAATACATCAAAGTGAACATCATTTAAAAATAAACCAAAACCATTGGCAAAATAAAACAAAACCCATGCAACAAACCACATTTGTGTTTAGCAACAGCATTTCTGCCAGCCTGCCCCTTCTGAGGGCAGCTGAGGACTGATCGATCCAAGCTTTTTATAACAGTGCTAGTAATGAAGCAATTGAAATCACATGACCAAATTGCAGTCTCTAGTTTGGGTGAGCTTGTAATTGGGCACACCTGCAATTAACCCAAACCACGCTCTATGAGCATCCAATGAGTGTTTTTCACCTTTTAAAAAGAAAGGATATTTTTTTTCTAAGTGTTTGAGCATGCTCAGTTCATCACACATGTAGGAACCAAGCTGCAATGGAATGAGAGCTTTTTTTTTTTGGTTTCCCCTGATCTGATGCTTTCCAGCCTGAAGGGGAGGTGTTAAAGACAGAAGTAAACACGCACATTTAATAATCTATTTGTGTGAAAAAAAAGGTTGCCAATTTTGTTTGGGAGCCACGTCGCACGACTGCGCAATTGTCAGTTAAAGCGACGCCGCGCCGAATCACAAAAACTTGCCCGGTCATTGACCAGAAATATGGTCCGGGCTCAAGTGGTTAAAAATTAACAAAACACAAAAGTGAGCCCAATTTTTGGGGATAATGTGAAAGATGATGTTACACTGAGTAAATAGATACCTTACATGTCACGCTTTACTATTGGAAACACTCCTGCAATGGGGCCAAAATGAATTCCGTGAATATCCCCATAGGTGACCTTTTTCTTTTTTTTCCAGGTTACCAGTTTATAGTTACAAAGAAGGTCTAGTGGTAAAAGTATTGCTCTCGCTCTAACGCACGCGTCAATACCTCACATGTGTGGTTTGAACGATGTTTATATATGTGGGCGGGACTTGCGTAAGTCCCGCCCACATATGTAAAAATTATTTTTACTTTTTGCTATAATAAATATCCCCAAAAATATATATTCAAAAAACTAAAAAAACCCTCAGTTTAGGCCGATACGTATTCTACATCTTTTTGGTTCCAAAAAATCGCAAATAGCGTTTAGTGTTTGGTTTTTGCAAAAGTTATAGCGTCTACAATTTTTTTTTTGTTGTTGTTTTAACTAGTTATTGGGGCGATCAGCGATTTTTATCGGTACTGCGACATTATGGCGGACACATCGAACAGTTTTTTGGAACCATTGGCATTTTTCTAGCGATCAGTGCTGTAAAAAATGCATTGCTTACTCAAAAAATGCCACTGGCAGGGAAGGGGTTAACACTAGGTGCGAGGGAGGGGTTAAATATGTTCCCTGGGTGTGTTCTAACTGTAGGGGGGGGGGGGACTGACATGTGTAAATGACAGATCGCTGTTCATGAAGGGGAACTCCAGACCCCCGGAAAAAAAATAAGGTGGGTTCCCTCCAGGTGCATACCAGGCTCTTAGGCTTGGTCTGGAACATAAGGGGTTAAACCCGCGCAAAAAAAATAGCGTGGGGTCCCCCCCAAGATCCAAACCAAGCCATTATCCCAGGCACGCAGTCTGGTCAGACAGGAATGGGGGTGGGGACGAGCGAGCGCCCCCCTCCCTCCTGAGCCATACCAGACCACATGCCCTCAACATGGGGGAGTGTGTGCTGTGGGGGAGGGGGGCATTGCCCCCCCAACCCAAAGCACTCTTGTCCCCATGTCGATAGGGACAAGAGCCTCTTCCCGACAACCCTGGCCGTTGGTTGTCGGGGTATGCGGGCGGAGGGCTTATCAGAATCTGAGAGACCCCTTTAATAAAGGGGTCCCCAGATTCCGGCCCCCCCACCCTATGTGAATGAGTATGGGGGTACATTGTACCCCTACCCATTCACCTGGGGAAAAAAATGGAAAAAAATAATACACCACACATGAATAAATTAATTTATTAGTCAGCCGGGGGTCTTCTGCCGGGGCCCCCCACCACCACCCCATTAGGCCCCGGGCTTCGCCATCTTCTGCCGGAACCCCCTTCACCAGTGAGGCTCCTGCCTTTGGGGGAGGGTCCCGGGCTACTACGACGGTTTCTGCGGGGGGGGGGGGTGCACTGGCACCCCACCCCCGTCTTCAGCGACGTAATTCACCGGGACCCCCTTCACCAGGGAGGCTCCTGCCTTTGGGGGAGGGTCCCGGGCTTCCACGACGGTTTCTGCGGGGGGGGGTGCACTGGCACCCCACCCCCGTCTTCAGCGACGTAATTCACCGGGACCCCCTTCACCAGGGAGGCTCCTGCCTTTGGGGGAGGGTCCCGGGCTTCCACGACGGTTTCTGCGGGGGGGGGTGCACTGGCACCCCACCCCCGTCTTCAGCGACGTAATTCACCGGGACCCCCTTCACCAGGGAGGCTCCTGCCTTTGGGGGAGGGTCCCGGGCTTCCACGACGGTTTCTGCGGGGGGGGGGGTGCACTGGCACCCCACCCCCGTCTTCAGCGACGTAATTCACCGGGACCCCCTTCACCAGGGAGGCTCCTGCCTTTGGGGGAGGGTCCCGGGCTTCCACGACGGTTTCTGCGGGGGGGGGTGCACTGGCACCCCACCCCCGTCTTCAGCGACGTAATTCACCGGGACCCCCTTCACCAGGGAGGCTCCTGCCTTTGGGGGAGGGTCCCGGGCTTCCACGACGGTTTCTGCGGGGGGGGGTGCACTGGCACCCCACCCCCGTCTTCAGCGACGTAATTCACCGGGACCCCCTTCACCAGGGAGGCTCCTGCCTTTGGGGGAGGGTCCCGGGCTTGTACGGTGTCTTCCGCCGGAGGGCGCCACTCTCCGGGCTTCTGCGATGCCTTCCGCTTCTGCCTGTCTCCTCCGCGGAGCACAGGGCTTGTCTCCGCTGTCTTCTCCCTTCTCTTCCATTCGATGTTGACACGACGAGGTCCGGCGCTGGAATGCCGTCTGAGCAGTGGGCATGGACTTATATAGGGCAATGCCACCATGTGACCTCAACCCATGTGACATCACATTCCCATCATGCCCAGGGAATGTGATGTCACATGGGTTGAGGTCACATGGTGGCATTGCCCTATATAAGTCCATGCCCGCCGCTGACACGGCATGTCAGCGCGGAACCTCGTCGTGTCAACATCCAATGGAAGAGAAGGGAGAGGACAGCGCAGACAAGCCCTGTGCTCCCGGAGGAGACAGGCAGAAGAAGGAAGAGAGAAGAAAGAAGACGGAAGAAAGCCCTGGCTCCGCGGGGGAGCCAGGCAGAAGAGGGAGCAGAGAAAAGACCTGGGAGTTGGCGCACCCCCGGCAGAAGACCAGGAAGACCGGAACCCTGGCGGAAGGCACCGGAAAGACCGGGGGATAGGCGCCATCCCCCGGCAGAAGACCCCGAAGTCCGGATGCCCCTCCCTAATGAAAAAGAGCTTAAATGGGGTGGGGGCATCCGGCGGAAGGCTCCGGAGAGGACCGAGGGATGGCGCCCTCCCCCGGCAGAAATCACCGAAGCCCAGGGTCCCGGCAGAAGATCGGGAGAGAAGAAACCCCCCCTTCTAAGAGAGCTAAAGAAGAAAGGGGGGGCTCCGGAGCTGATTAATAAAATATTTTATTGTGTGTGGTGTTTTATTTTACTTTACATTTCCCCCATGTGAATGGGTAGAGGTACGATGTACCCCATACTCATTCACATAGGGTGGGGGTCCGGCATCTGGGGGCCCCCTTATTAAAGGGAGCTCGCAGATTCCGATTAGCCCCGCCCGCATACCCCGACAACCAATGGCAAGGGTTGTCGGGAAGAGGCTCTTGTCCCTATCGACATGGGGGCAAGAGTGCTGTGGGGTGGGGGGGCAGTGCCCCCCTCCCCCACAGCACACACTCCCCCATGTTGAGGGCATGCGGTCTGGTACGGCTCAGGAGGGGGGGGGGCGCTCGCTCGTCCCCGCCCCCATTCCTGTCCGGGCCAGACTGCATGCTTGGGATGAGGGCTTGGTTTGGATCTGGGGGGGACCCCCGCGCCGAATCGGCGCGGGTTTAACCCCTCACGTTCCGGACCAAGCCTAAGAGCCTAATGTAGCCCTGGAGGGGGACCCGCGCCGATTTCAAGTTTGAAATTTGGCGCGGAGTTCCCCTTCAGGGCTGAAAACAGCTCGGAGATTCCCGTGCGCCGCGTCACGCAGCGCATTCACGGGTACGCCGCTTGGTATTTACCAAGATTTTCACGGCGTACTGACAAGGCGCACGGGAATCCCTGACTTTTCTCTCTGCGCATGCCCAGTATGCAAATGAACCTCCCGAGGTTCAGGCGCACTGTGCAAGCGTACGGGGATCTGTTTTCAAAAAACACTTTCCCTTTCAATTCGGCCCGCCAAACACTTCAAAACACATGTCACTTCACTTCCCCTGCATCCCCCCACCTCCCCCCCTAATAAACTCCCGCCCAAACCCCCGCAATTTACAGTTTAATGTGCCGTGCGCCAGGTCTGTACTGGTGCACAATGCACCCTCTCCTGGGCGCACGGAGCACATTAGTAACTAGGGAAATACACTGCACTAGCAGCGTATTTCTTTAGTAAATGGCAAAACGGCTGCTACTCCTGCTTTTACTCCATGAGTCATGGAGTAAAGGCTTGGTAAATCAGCCCCTGAGTGTTTGCTTAGCATTACTTCAGAATGTTGTTGTTGAATTTGTCATTTCTGAGCTGATTAGGCCTTCCACTCTATTGTAACCAATTTTTCCACTGCACGGTGTAGAAGTGTATATTGATTTTTTGGATGGTTTTCACATATCCCTGTGTGTAAACAACGCAAAGCTCTCTTTTGACAGCGGTGATGTGCCGTTTTTTTTGTTTCCCTGCGAAGCACATCCCTTAGTAAAATCAGCACACATTGGAAAATTTCAAGGGGTATGAATACTTTTTCAAGACACTGGCCCAGATTCAAGTAGAATTGCACGATATTTGCGGGGGAGCAGGGCAACGATTTTGTCCTGCGCGCCCGCAAATATTTTGCGCTGCCCTCGATTCACGGAGCAGTAGCTCCGTGAATTGCGAGGGCGCGCCGGCAAATTTGCCCGGCGTGAGCGCGCGAAAGTTAAATGATCCCGCCGGGGGCGGGAATCATTTAAATTAGGCGCGCTCCCGCGCCGAGCGTACAGCGCATGCTCCGTCGGGAAACTTTCCCGAAAGTGCATTGCGGCAAATGACGTCGCAAGACGTCATTTGCTTCTAAGTAAACGTGAATGGCGTCCAGCGCCATTCACGTTTCACTTACGCAAACACCGTGAAATTCAAATTTCACGGCGCGGGAAGGCCGGCTATACTTTAGCATTGGCTGCCCCTACTATTAGAAGGGGCAGCCTTGCGCTAAAAGTAGCCGTACGGAAACTCCGTACCTGGCTTGCGCGGGGCCCGCGCAAGCTTGTGAATCAGTGGTAGTATGCAATTTGCATACTACACGCTGATACACAATGGGAGCGCCCCCTAGCGGCCCCCGCAAGAATGCAGCCTAAAATCTGCAAGGCATAAGAGCCTTATGCCACGCAGATTTTAGCCTGCAGTCGGTGTAATGAGGTTCCTGAATCAGGAGCACTCGTTACACCGGAGCAAGTAAGCACTTGCGCTGCGTAACCTATGGTTGCGCGGGCGCAAGTGCTTCTTTAATCTGGGCCACTGTATGTATTTATACTGTAGGTTATAAAAATTGCTGCCATTAGCCCAATATCTGACAGGAAAAGGTCATAAAGCAGTAACAACTATAAATCAAACAATTGTAGGCTAGACGCAAACTATAATTTCTACAGTCTAGAGTCAGACTATATATGACTTGTAGAAGAATGCCTCCTTTCCCAGTCGATGCCCATTAGGGAGAAACGCAGCGTCGGGTGGAGCAATAGCAACTGACGTCACCACGCCCCCGGCTGGCTGGCTCGAGCCGCGGCTGGTTTGTTTTTTCAAATGCTTCTCATCTGATACTTTGTAACCATCGAAGCTTTTATGATGTCAGCTTTATCCAGCGAGTGGAAATAAAGACTTTTTTTAAACATGCTGCACTATGAAGCACCTCGTTTTTCCTTTACCAACACGCTTCCACAATACATCTGTCCCAAAATTTCGAACATGCTCTATTTTTTCACAACGTATTTAACGTTGTCGTTTTTAAGGTTGTAAAAAATGGTCGTGTGTGGCTTTAACGACTGCGCATGCTCAGAAGCAAGTTATGAGACGGAAGCGCTCGTTCTGGTAAAACTACCATTCATAATGGAGTAAGCACATTCATCACGCTGTAACAGACAGAAAAGCGCGAATCGTGTTTTACTAACACAAAATCAGCTAAAGGGTGGCGCCATCCAAATGGAACTTCCCCTTTATAGTGCCGTCGTACGTGTTGTACGTCACTGCACTTTGCTAGAGCATTTTTTTTCACGATCGTGTGTAGGCAAGGCCGTTTTAATGATGAAGTTGAAAAAAAACGTTGTTTTTTCTAGAGCTTGAAAAACGTTGTTTTTTACAACCCGAAAAATGATCGTGTGTACGCGGCATCAGACTTATGCCGTGTACGCACGATCGGTCAAAACCAATGAGAATGGTCTGATAAACCGTTTTCATTGGACCAAACCGATCGTGAGTGGGCCCCATCGGTTATTTATCCATAGGTTAAAAAAAGCAATCTTGTTTTAAATTTAACCGATGGATACCTAACCGATAGAAAAAAAATGATCGTTTGTAGGCACGTCCATCGGTTAAAAATCCACGCATGCTCAGAATCAAGTCTACGCATGCTTGGAAGCTTTGAACTTCATTTTTTTCAGCACGTCGTCGTGTTTTACGTCACCGCGTTCTGACACAATCGTTTTTTTAACTGATGGTGTGTAGGCGCGACTGATCATCAGTCAGCTTCATAGGTTAACCAATGGAAAAATCCATCAGACCATTTTCATCGGATGGACCGATTGTGTGTACAGGGCATTAGAGGTAGTGATGCTGCATCCACCTAGGTGAGTATAAACGTTTTTGTTTTTTTAATCCCAAACATCTGATTGCTCAAGGTCAAATAATACTTTGTATACTCAGGTGGTCCAGCCTAAGACAGTAAGGCTGCATTCACACCACGGCGTACTAAATTGCGGCGTTTTGTCCCGCGAATTGCGGCGACAAATAGCAACGTTTTGTACCGCGATTTGCGGCGACAAAACGCCGCGATTGTGAATGCAGCCTTCACCCCCTCTATGAAGATGGTTCACATCTCCTATGCCGAACGCCGAAAGACGCCTGAAAAAAAGGTCCGGGACTTTTTTTTAGGCGGCAGGCGGCAGGCGTTCGGCGTGGAGATGTGAACCATCTCCATAGAGGGCAATGTGAAATCATCCCTCTGGCGTGTCGGGGGGGCAGCGGGCGTCACACTACAGGCGACAAAACGCCTAGGTGTGAATGGGCTCTAAGATATTCAACATTTATGTAAGCTTGCTGTGCAGTCTGCTGGTCTTCTAGCTTCAATTTATATATATAAAAAAAATTGTTTAAATAAATACAGTATTTGATGAAGTTATAGAATGACTGGGTCAGCAGAACCTTGGAAAAAAATGTCCTCCACTTTATTATTTGTATAATAAATATTTTCAGACCTTATAAGTTCCTAAATTGTTATATGTATCTAAACAAGTGTTATATTTATAGAAATTGCAAAGAAACACTCTTCTCCATAAACCAATTTTCAATTGAAGGTTAGTGGCCCTTTAATTAGCATGGCACCATGACTCACTCGTCCAATCTTGTCATACATCTATCTGAGAACATACCTGGAGGCATCAATTAACCTTTTGTTCTTTATAATATTTCATTAAAAAAAAATAATAATGATTTGTTGCTTTTTTTATTAAGTTACAATTAGAATTCATCTGTACATTTTACCTTCTATTTTCTGGCGGCTTGTCTTAACCTTGGAGAGGTATTGCTCCCAATAAAAAATAGCCTAATTAAAAAGTAGAACTAATATGACATTAAGTTCACAACATTCACCCCGTACAACCTTTCTAGGTGCCAAATACATACAAAAAAAATTGCATACGAGTCTGTATCCCCTCCTTTTTTAATACAATGTAATTCTAATATTTCTTCAGATTTTGTTAATAATTAACCACTTAACCCCCCGGACCATATTGCTGCCCAAAGACCAGAGCACTTTTTGCGATTCGGGACTGCGCCGCTTTAACTGACAATTGCGCGGTCGTGCGACGTGGCTCCCAAACAAAATTGGCGTCCTTTTTTTCCCACAAATAGAGCTTTCTTTTGGTGGTATTTGATCACCTCTGTGGTTATTATTTTTTGCGCTATAAACAAAAATAGAGCGACAATTTTGAAAAAAAATTATATTTTTTACTTTTTGCTGTAATAAGTATCCCCCAAAAATATATAAAAAAACATTTTTTTTTCCTCAGTTTAGGCCGATACGTATTCTTCTACATATTTTTCGTTAAAAAAAATGGCAATTAGCGTTTATTGATTGGTTTGCGCAAAAGTTAGAGCATTTACAAAATAGGGGGTATTTTTATGGCATTTTTATTAATATATTTTTTTTACTAGTAATGGCGGCGATCAACGATTTTTTTTTCGGTACTGCAACATTATGGCGGAAACTTCGGACACTTTTGACACATTTTTGGGACCATTGGCATTTTTATAGCGATCAGTGCTATAAAAATGCATTGGATTACTATAAAAATGCCACTGGCAGTGAAGGGGTTAACACTAGGGGTCGGGGAATGGGTTAAGTATGTCTCTGTGTGTTATATTACTGTGGGGGGGGGGGGGTGGCCTCACTAGGGGAAACACTGATCCTCGGTTCATACATTGTATGAACAGAAGATCAGCATTTCCCCCGCTGACAGGACAGAGAGGTGTGTGTTTACACACACAGCTCCCGGTCCCCTCTCTGTAACGAGCAATCGCGGGTGCCCGGCGGCGATCGAGCCTGCCGGGCACACGCACGGGAGTCGGGGGCGAGCGGGGGGCGCACGCGCCCCTAGTGGCCGCTCGAAAAGCGGACATATAGCTACGGGCTCTCGCCCAGGAGAGCCGACCTGCCGCCGTATAATGACGGTGGCTGGTCGGCTAGTAGTTAAAGTGTTCAAAATATATGACAAATACATCCAACCGCAAACAAATGGCCTGCAAATACTCACAGAATTGGCATGGTTGAATGCTATATTTAAAGCAAATGAACTCTAAGTGGTAAGCTCCATGCCAGCACATTTCTATAGTTAACTGCGCACTATCACGTAGTGTTTCGATTACACATGGTTAACCAGTCATTACTTGGTAGCTCACTCCATAGGAAATCTGCTAATCTAGCTTAATAGAAATGCCTAATTTTAACCCACTAATGTCCTGATTATTTAACCACTTCAGCCCCGGACCATTTTGCTGACCAAAACCCAGGTCACTTTTTGCGATTCGGCATTGCTTCGCTTTAACTAACAATTGCGCAGTCGTGCGACGTGGCTCCTAAACAAAATTGACATCCTTTTTTTCCTCCACAAATAGAGCTTTCTTTTGGTAGTATTTGATCACATCTGCGTTTTTTATTTTTTGCGCTATAAACAAAAATAGAGCGACAATTTTGAAAAAAAAAATGCAATATTTTTTACTTATATCCCCCAAAAATATATAAACATTTTTTTTTTCCTCAGTTTAGGCCGATACGTATTCTTCTACATATTTTTGTTAAAAAAAATCGCAATAAGCGTATATTGATTGGTTTTCGCAAAAGTTATAGTGTATACAAAATAGGGGATAGAATTATGGCATTTTTATTATACATTTTTTTTACTAGTAATGGCGGTGATCAATGATTTTTATTGCGACTGCGACTATGACGGACAAATCAGACACTTTTGACACATTTTTGGGACCATTGTCATTTTTACAGCGATCAGTGCTATAAAAATGCACTGATTACTGTGAAAAACTGGCAGTGAAGGGGTTAACCACTAGGTGGCGCTGAAGGTGTTAAGTGTGCCCTAAGGAGTGTTTCTAACTGTAGGGGGGGTGGACTGTGTGTGACATGACACTGATCACCACTTCCGATTGCAGGAAGCTGTGTGCACTTTCCTGTCTATAGGAAGACTGGGGAAATGCTTGTTTACACAAGCATTTCCCCCTTCTTCCTCACCGTGACACGTTCGCAGGTAAAACAAAAATTGTACCTTTACAACCCCTTTAAGGTGAAAAACCTTAAGGCCGCGTGAAACCGATGAAAACGGACTTAAGAACCGTTTTCATCGGTCCAAACCGATCGTGTGTGGGCCCCATCGGTCAGTTAACCTTCGGTCAAAAAAATAGGAACTTGCTTTAAAATTTAACCGATGGACGCCTAACCGATAGGTCAAAACAGATCGTTAGTATGCAAAAGCATCGGTTAAAAACCCGCGCATGCTCAGAATCAAGTCGACGCATGCTTGGAAGCATTGAACTTAATTTTTTTCAGCACGTTGTTGTGTTTTACGTCACCGCGTTCTGACACGATCGGTTATTTAACCTATGGTGTGTAGGCACATCAGACCATCAGTCAGCTTCATTGGTTAAACGATGAGAATGGTCCTTTGGACCGTTCTCATCGGATGGACTGATCGTGTGTACGCGGCCTTAGGCTTTACAACCACTTGTTAAGGAAATTGTAAATTCTGTTTTAAAATTGTATTCTCTTTTGCATGATTTGTATGTTTGACTATGTATTGCACACTGCACTTTTTGTGCACACGGCACTTATAATGTTTTCATTACATGTTTACATTCTTTTGAGTCCTGATTAGAATTTAGCCTGCCTATGTTACGCCCCTTGTTACCATAAAAGTACATTTGTAATAATAATGTGATATGTATTCATGTATATAAAAACCTTCCATTGCATCAAATAAAACAAAACAGTTATTTTGGAAAAAAGCGTGAGTGTATCTTTTGTGTCTGTTCCCTACTGGAGTAGTTAAAATTAATTTGGAACCACTAATAAATATGAGGATAGGAGTTGCCTATCTATAAATTATCCAGAATAACCATTTTGTTTCATTCATTATCCATTACAATTATGTTTTTTATGGAAAAAAATGGGGGTGCTTCAAAAGTCTGCACATGTCCTTTCTCAGAAATTCCTACAACTTGGTTAGTCCAAAAAATAAAAGGGTGGGGGGCATAGTGTAAAAACAAGCATTAATAATCAAAAAGCAGTAGTATGCAGCCGCTAGTGCATATTTATTCCTTGTAGGGATTACTCAACCTATATTAATGCAAGTTAAAACAGCGGGCAGATTTCAGTCGCTTAGCAGTTTCTGCTGAGGCATTACTGTCACGCTTTAAGATCCGTAGGCCTGATTCGGCTGGGCCGACATCTCCTGTGCTTCTCAAACATCAGGAATTATAAAACAAAACGTCAATCTAAAATTATATTTTCACCGCTCGCGCCATCAGCACAGACTTTACCAAAGCACGGGCAACGTGTGGAGTAATATTTAACATATGCATTGATTTAGCATATGGAAAATGTTAACTGGAAACTCACCAAAGGCCGATCAATGTGTCTGTGAAGTGCCTCTAGTTAAGGAGGAGTGATGTAGGAAATAAAATCATGGAAACGAGTGCCAACATATTCATATATTCTTGGCAATATTTTAGACTGAATAAAAATATCTCTCATATTTATGTATATACTGTATATGAATATGTCACAGTGACATTATCTGGGTATAAGGGATCCTTCTCTGTGGATGTATTTGAAGGGTATGTATCACCCAGGTAAGCAACTATGAAGACAAATGGCAGTGGATGCAAAGCATCTGGTAATAAACTGCAACGGTTAGGTTCTGGATTTCTTTCTGTCATATCAGACAGACTCATCCCCTTCATCCCGGAAGAGGACACAGCAGTAGTGGTTGGAACAATCATCAACTCACGACTCGACTATGCAAACTCCCTCTACTTAGGAATACCAGATTTCACGTCTACAAGTCGTCCAGAACATGGCAGCCAGACTGGTAACAGGTAAAAAGCCGTGGGAATCAGTCTCCCCGGTCTTGAGGTCCCTCCACTGGCTGCCCGTACAGGACCGGGTGACATTCAAGACGCTCTGCCTCACCCACAAATGTATACAGGGGAAGGCTCCCCAATACTTAAGCGGAAAAAAAAATACCCTACGTCACCAAGCGCGTGCTCGGTCAACCAACCAAAACCTTCTCCAAATTCAAAAATCCCGCTACAAATCGAAGGGAGAACGTAGATTTTCAGTCCAAGGACCACGGCTCTGGAATGCTCTACCCACTACCATCCGCTTGGAGGAAAACCATCGGGCATTTAGGAAAAAACTAAAGACCCACCTCTTCTGAAAGACCGGTACGACGCTGGATGTCAAGCGCCTTGAGGCGATTAAGTTTGCATTTGCTGCGCTATACAAGTTACTTACTCACTCACTCACTCATCAAATAATGCATCCAAAACACAAACATCATAGATAGATAGCTTTTCACAAAGCATACTTATTTATTTCATAAACTCACTTTTTTTTTTTCTTTTTGGCACTATGCCCCCCACCCTTTTATTTTTTGGACTGAAAAGTTTATAGGAATTTGTGAAAAGGGACATACTGTATGCAGACTTTTGAATCACCCCTAGTATTCCATTGTTTCTCTTCTCACTCAGTTTATCTCCCTCACTCAGCTAATGTGATCCCAGAGATAATGGAGAGGGGCAGGAGAGGGAGAATCAAGGATGCTGTGCAATTGCCCAATATCCTCCTTATAAACTGATGATGTCATTGGTTGCTAGGTCACTGGCAGCTGGAAGGTTGTAATAGTGCGCAATGAAAACATGTAGCTTTATGTAACTAATAGGCAGGGTTGCTCTTCCCACTGGCTTGCATACAGTTTTTCGGCAAATTCTGGGCATTTTGCCAAGGCACCCTTGAAGACATATGAAGGCACCGCAGGGTGCCTGGGCAACCTGGTTGAAAAATTCTGCTCTAGGGGCCCCCACAGGTTATCAGAATCTCCCCTCTATCACTGGGGGAATCCATAGTATAGAAGGATCTGGGGGTTTTGGTAGATCACAGGCTTACAGTAATAATAACATACAATACCAAGCTGCGGTTTCCAAAGTGAGCAAAGTCCTGTCTTGTATTATGAGAGGTATGGACTCCAGAGAGAGAGAGAGAGAGAGAGATATAATTTTGCCCCTGGACAAATCATTAGTAAGACAGTTGTAGTTCAGTTATGGGAACCAATTCTCAGAAAGGATATCGGGAAACTGGAGAAAGTGCAGAGAAGGGCAACCAAACTGATAAGAGGCATGGAGGAGCTCAGCCATGAGGAAAGATTAGAGGAACTGAATTTATTTTCTCTTGAGAAGAGGAGATTAAGGGGGGATATGATCAACATGTAAAAATACATAAGGGGTCCATATAGTGAACGTGGTGTTGAGTTATTCACGTTAAAGCGGTGGTTCCCCTAAAAATAAACTTTTGACATTGCATTTGCTACATTAATTACAATTAGAATCGGCTGGTTTTATTGAAAAAATACCTCCGTACGTAGCGTTTGCTATATTCGTTCCCACCGCCACTTCCGGGTACGATGCTGGCGGTGGGCGTTCCTAATTGATGGACAGGCATCCGACCAACGCATCCATCGCGTCACGAGATGCCGAGAGGAGCCGAACGTCGGTGTGGCTCTATACGGCGCATGCGCACCGACGTTCGGCTTCTTTCTGCATCTCGTGACGCGATGGATGCGTCGGTCGGATGCCTGTCCATCAATTAGGAACGCCCACCGCCAGCATCGTACCCGGAAGTGGCGGTGGGAACGAATATAGCAAACGCTACGTACGGAGGTATTTTTTTAATAAAACCAGCCGATTCTAATTGTAATTAATGTAGCAAATGCAATGTCAAAAGTTTATTTTTAGGGGAACCACCCCTTTAAGATTATCACAGAGGACAAGGGGGCACGCTTTACGTCTAGAGGAAAAGAGATTTCATCTCCAAATAACGGTTTCTACACAGTAAGAGCTGTGAAAATGTGGAACAGACTCCCTCCAGAGGTGGCTCTGGCCAGCTCAGTAGATTGCTTTAAAAAAGGTCTGGATTCTTTCCTAAATGTACATAATATATAACTGGGTACTAACATACTGTATATAGATAACCTATAGAAAATAAGGGATTTGGGGGATTTTAAAGGTGCAAATTCACAACAAGATTACAATGAAAAATATTATTTATTAAATATTTAAAAATTACATAATCAAAATATGAAAATGTCATCATATAGTACAGTTAAAAAGTGCAGGCTGAATATTTCTCTACATGTTTCACCACGAATAGTAGCTTCCTCAGGATAATTTATTAATCAGGCACTGTAAACACAAAAAATAGAGAAAATATATATTTTTTAGAGAACAACACACAGAAAATCGTAGTAACAGTATAATACAATTGAATAAACATACACATATTTTTATTTTCCTGGTTATGGCTGAGATCACAATGAAAAAGTCAATCTTATTTTACCAAAGATGGAGCAAACATATGTTTGTTCCATCTTTGGTAAAATAAGGTTGACTTGTTCAATATATATACTGATTGGTTTCTATCGTTATCTCTGTCCCCATAAGCTAGGTGGACCATTAAGCAGGTTTTGGGTGTGTCTAGATGCATCCCCCTCTATGGTTGCACCAGATCATCCATTTTATTGCATCCCTATGACTCCGCGGCCTCAATGACAATATAAAATTCTTACTAGCTACTATTTACAGGTAATTCCTACAAATTTGGATTCAGCATGCCGTTGTGATCTCAGCCATATCCAGGAAAATAACAATATTTGTATGTTTATTCAATTATATTATACGGGTATGATGATTTTCTGTGTGTTGTTCTCTAAAGAATATATTTTTTTTTGGTTGAACTAAATGGACTTGTGTCTTTTTTCAACCTGACTAACTATGTAACTATGTAACTGTACTGGGGGTCAACATTTTGGATTTTTTTCCATTTCCCTTTCAATAATAATGGTAAACAGGACACATTGAGAAGGTGAATCACCCTATTAGAATAAGAGGTAGTAACAAAAACCTGACAGGTGTTCCAATCCATTTCCACTATATCCAAAGCTCAAAAAAAAATTTTTTTGCATTTAATTACACTTTAAAGTAGCAATTCAGTGACACTCATGGGTCTCCACCAAGACCTAGATACCTGCTTAAAATCCCAAAGCCGTGCTTACACCCTGTGTGAAACAATGGAAAATCCCAGAAGGCAGCAGTCTATGATGTCACTCTGACCTAGGCCGGAAAGTAGGAAGTGCTGCAGTACAACATAAAAAGGTACTAAACTATTGCAAGAATTACCATGCTACACAGTCTCAGGGCTGTATACTGCACTTTTCAGATGTCCACAACACCGACTAGCATTGGCAGCAGAAGATAATCAAGGAAAAAGATAGGAGCAGCGAAAACCGGGGGTGTGGGGAGGGTGTAGTGACTTAGTTCACCTTTTCATTTATACATTTTTTTTGAAAATGTTAAATAACCCTTTAATAATGAATACATATCTGCATTAATTTGTGTCTTTTTTTTTCCTGGAGGTTAGTTCTAAAACAAAGGTAATACAAAATCAAGCATGCAAGTGTTTGAAAAAGTACCAACTCAGCTAAAGTAACTAATGTTGCAATGTAGAGCATTTTAAAACATCTGCAAATGAGGAAAAAGCCATATAAACAATACCAGAAGGTGAACGATGGGGCTCATTTATAAGAACGGAAGGAAAATAAAAATAGTACAGCTTTTCCTTAACAGCCAGCAGCAACATATGTTCTGTAATTTCAGACAGCGGTTAGACATTAGATAACAATCTAACTGTCCATAGTATGAATGTGTAATGGCCTATGGCACTATTGTTAACTCCACAGTTTAGAAAAAAAAAAAAACAGGCCAAAAATAGCTGAACATGTCAAAGTGGCACTCCTAAAATGTATGATGCGGTTCATTTATTGCTTGTTTGTCATTAAAACTAATATGGCAGTTATAACACAATAATTGTCTGGTATTTGCCTCAATCAGGTACATACACTATATCATCAAAAGTATTGTGACGCCTGCCATTACACGTACATGAACTTTAATGGCATCCCAGTCTTAGTCCGTAGGGTTTAATATTGAGTTGGCCCACACTTTGCAGCTATAACAGCTTCAACTCTTCTGGGAAAGGCTGTCCACCATGTTCTGGGAGTGTGTCTATGGGAATGTTTGCAAAGCAAGGTCCTGATCTCAACCCGATAGAACACCTTGGGATGAATTAGAGTGGAGACTGCGAGCCAGACCTTCTCATCCAACATTAGTGCCTGACCTCACAAATGCGCTTCTGGAAGAATGGTCAAACGTTCCCATAGACACACGTCTCAACCTTGTGGACAGCCTTCCCAGAAGAATTGAAGCTGTTATAGCTGGAAAGGATGGGCCAACGCAATATTGAACCCTACGGACTAAGACTGTAAAGGCAGGTGTTCAATACTTTTGACAATATAGTGTATATGACCTGTGTGAGGCCCCCAACTCATGTCAACAATATTCCCAATTCAGGGCTCCAGGTATATGTTTTTGATATAGGTTTTATCAATGGCAGTTCTGTGGAAAGGGGGCAACACTTTACCTGTAAGTGTTTCCACCCAGTATACAATGAAAATGGACAACATTAAAGCAGACCAAAATCCTTTCAGTCAACATTAACTATTTTTAATAATTTTTTATGCTGGTAGCTTTCTTCTATATTTTTATTTTTTACAGTTCTTTAGTTGCTTCCTGGTTTCTGGCCAAGGCTGGAGGCGTCCATACTGTGCAGATGTGTCCAATGGCAGCTGTACTGTAATATGGCCAATCTGTGCTAGCCATGGAAGCTTTTGCAACTTTAGTAGCACATTGTAGGCCCATCTGAATATCCTTTGCGTGTTGCATGCTAACAAGGTCTTGGTATATAATAAGATCTACATTGCCCCTTATACCTTCATGCTCTATGGATGTGTGCTGTTAAACAGATATTTTGAGATCAGCACCTGTCCATCCTAGATGGGGTCAACACAACATAACTACCGCTTAATTTTTAATTTATTGCAATTGTGTTCTGACACCTTAAAAATCCATCTTTGCTTTTCACATTAGCATGGAGACATGGTTGGTTGGAGTTTGCTTTTGAATATTAGAAATTAACTAAATACAATTTTCATTTTGTGGTGCTCAGATGCAGTTTAGTCCCACTTTAGAGTATTACACCAAACTCCACTTAAAAAAATGTATATATTCAAGCATGTATTCTTCTATTGCTCTCAGCCTCCTTGAAATCTGCAAACTCTTTTATTTTTGCTTATGTGATCTGACATCATGCTAGAGGGTGGTTATTTTCATTCTGCATGATCCCACTGTATGTAGGAGCTAAGCCACAATCTCTTGCTCACTCCTGAGATGGACTATGGACTACGGCAGGGGTCTCCAAACTTTGGGGGGGCCGGACTGTGGCGAGTGGGAGTAGAAAATGCATCGGCATCAGCGCCCCATAATTGGTTTTAATGGGAGAAATAGTACCCAATTGTTGATATCAATGAGTCTGACTGATGGTGTCAGTTGGTGGAATAGTTCCCCAAGGGCCAGATAAAGACAAGCAAAGGGCAACATCTGGACCCAGGGCAACAATTTGGAGACCACTGGACTATGGGATTTGTAGTGTGCGTAGAACAGTGTACTTGACACCAACTAACATGCACTGCTTGTTCCAATCAAAGAGGTTTGGGAGCTCACGGAGGACATAACACAGAGGCAGAAATCCAAGAAACAATTTAATAAAAGACATATTATAGGGTCATTAGGTAGTGGATGTGTATGGATTATTTCCATTGGAATAAACTCTGACAGTTTTTTCCGACGGAATTCCACTCAAGCTGTCTTGCATGTACATGGAAATACCAAATTCTGACCGTCAAAAATGCGGTGACGTACAACACTACGACGAGCCTAGAAAAATTTCAATGCTTCCGAGCATGTGTCGAATTGTTTCTGAACATGTTCTCTTTCTAAGTCCGTCGGACTTTCCAACAGAAAAAGTCAGATGGGGCATACACACGATCGGAATATCCGATGAAAAAATTCCGTCTGACTTTTTTCATCGGAAATTCCGACCATGTGTATGCTGCATAAGAATGTGAAACAGAGCAGCAGCTGCCGTACAACACATCATTCCTGTCCATGTGTTGAAGGAGACCTTTGTAGAGGATAAATGGGCTGGAAGACTTAGCACTTTTATAGATGAGGGCTATTGGGATTTAAACAAAGAGCATAAGATATTTTGCAGTAGTGGTGGGAGAGACGTCTAACAATGTCCAAGAATGCAATAAGCAGGAAATATTTTACCAAGCAAAACAATTTACCAGAAATTGGTAGTTCCCCAACTTTAACGGCTAGAACAATTATCCAGGCCATAAGAAAATTACATTTGTGAGCGCATGCTGTAACACATTGTAAGTTGATTTTGGCCGCATTCTACACTTTCTTATGCTTGGCTACTGCCTCCATTTCTTCATTTCCCCTTGGTATCTATTTAATGTTAACTGCCTCTTTGTAGCACTGAAGCAGGCTGAGCACATAATAGGAATTAGTGTTAGATAAAATAGTGAGCCATTATCTTCATTAGAAACTTCATATACTATCTCTTAAATCAGAGGCCAGTTAGGTTAGGATCAAAAGTGGCTCTAGTATTCGGAATGTCAAAGTTTAAACAAAAGTGGAACATCATTAGAAAACTGCTTAGAAACTGAAGTGTCCTATAAACCAGCTGGTCAGAGCTGGCATGTAATCAGCAAGCTAAATAAAGAGAGGAAGAGGAATTGGAGAGCTTCATGTAGAATGTATGAAAAATAAAGTGTCAAATAATGCGCTAGGAGACTATAAAGTAGCCAACATCTGGTGTAATTGATGGATATATTGAACGGAACTGAATGGAAGAATGATAAAAATCAAACAAGGTCCACAAAAAGGCTCCCTATGTTTTGACATTAGTGTTTGTGTTGGAGGCCAAAAAGCATTGGATATAATGGCTCTTAGCTGATACTTCGCCAGTCTTTAATGTACGAATTAGCAAGAACTGGAAAATTGTACTTCCCGCAAGAAACTATACATGAGAGGGGCCTTCCATTAAAAGAACATTCACAAAAGCTGTTGTGTGTGTGCTTCACAGGAGCTTTGCTTTTCGCCTGAAAGTCCAATTTTTGATTTCCAAAATGAAATAAAATGGGCATAGGTGTGTGCAACCCATTGCATTAGGGGGTGCACCACAAAGCTCAAACACATATTCGTGTGTATGTGTATATACTGACGGTGTCATTAGAGCAGTGGACAGTGTCAGTAGGAAAGAAATTGGTGTCAGTAGGATAGTGGATGTTGTCAGCAGTTTTAATTTGTATTATTTTATTTTGTATTCTTTTTTACAATTGTATTTGTTTCATTTTTTTTAAATAGGGGGAATGTGTGGGTGGCACATAGGGTGATTAGGGTGTGCCCAGGCACATCTGGCACACCCTGTGCGCACGCCTTTGGAAATGGGATTGACCCCCACGACAGACATTATTATGCCGCGTATACACGATCATTTTTCGGCATGAGAAAAAACAAAGTTTTTCCAACTTCATCATTAAAAAGACGTTGCCCACACATCATTGTTTTTAAAAAATGCTCTAGCAAAGCGCGGTGACGTACAACATGTACGACGGCACTCTAAAGGGGAAGTTCCAAGCGGATGACGCCACCCTTGGGGCTGCTTTAGCTGATTACATTGGCATTTTTATAGCGATCAGTGCTATACAAATGCATTGATTACTGTAAAAATGTCACTGGCAGGGAAGGGGTTAATTATGTTCCCTAGGTGTGTTCTAACTGAAGGGGGGTGGGACTGACTAGGGGAAATGACAGATCACTGTTCATACATTGAATGAACATACGATCAGTCATTTCTCCCCCTAACGAGTGATCGCGGGTGCCTGGCGGTGATCGCGCCCGCCGGGCACGCGCTTTGGCACCAGGGGTGAGCAGGGGGCGCGCGCGCACCCCTAGTGGCTGAAATGCAAAATTATGTAATATTACGTGATTTTGCACAGCCGAGCCGACCTGCCGCCATAAAACTATGGTGGGCGGTCGGCAAGCGGTTAAGGAGTATCTCACAAAAACTGAAATGCCTGTTGCAGAGGATGCCCAAAATCAGACTTGTATCTTGGTGCAGACTTGTGGGAAAATCAGTGAGCCATTCACTTAAAGCAGGAAATGACAAATCTGGGAGTGATTTGTACACCAACTATGTACAGAAGGCCTCAGGTTGCCATAGTGCATTACAGCAGCTGCAAAAAAAGGTAATTTTTAATTACTTAAAATTACAGTGTGAATTGTGTAACAATTGCATATGTTAGATTATTTTTTTTTTATTATTTGCTATATTTTTTCCAAAAGAGTGGAGTTACCTTTTTACTGTGTTGAGTGCACAATAGGTGAATGGAAGGCCAAGGAGTAATGCCTCGTACACACGACCGGTTTTCCTGACGGGAAAACTGCCATGTTTGCTTTTTGTCAGGAAAACCGGGCGTGTGTATGCTCCATAGCAGTTTTCCCCGATGAGAAAACTGCCCGCAAAAAAAATTTGAGCCAGCTCTCTTTTTTCTCGTTGTGATTCCCATCGGTCTTTTTCCCGTCGCAAAAAACGATCATGTTTATGCTTTTCCAAGGGGGGAAAAATGTGCATGCTCAGAATCAAGTATGAGGCAGGAGCGCTTGTTCTGGTAAAACTAGCGTTCGTAATGGAGATAGCACATTCGTCACGATGTAACGAATTGAAAAGCACAAAGACTGAAAAGCGCAAATCGTCTCTCACCAAACTTTTACTAACACAAGGATCAGCAAAAGCAGCTCAAAGGGTGGCGTCATTTGAATGGAACTTCCCCTTTATAGTCCCGTCGTACGTGTTGTACGTCGCCTTGATTTGGTAGGGCGGGATTTGGCATGAACAGGGCAGGCTGGAGAGGAATCTCGTCGGGAAAAACAGCGTTTTTTTCCTGACAGGAAAACCGGTCGCGTGTACGAGGCATAAGATTATAATTGCAGCGGTCTTCTGCTTAGTGGCTTAAAAACATGGCATGCTTATTCAGGTTGTGTAAAGTGCGCTTGACCATTCAGAACTGACATCTTCTTTGTCTCCTACTTACTGGATATTTGCATGTTTCACAGTGAAGGCTTTGGTCTACATATATTGTCTTCGCGCACTGCCTGAAATAGATCTGCTGAAGTGTGAAGCTGAATTTGCAGAATATTTTGAGTCTTAAACAGCTGGGGAAAAGGTTCTTTTTAAATGTCTCTATTTCATGGTCTTTCATGCTAAGGCCAGTTTTTCCTATGTAATATATCAACGTGTTTATTTAGCATGCTTCCCCTTCTTTATTCCTTGTGACATATTTTATAATACTGCTTAAAGCGATTGTAAAGTAAAAAAAAAATTCTAGAAAAATAACAAACATGTCATGTACATGTACATGCTCTGATGCAGTGGATTTGCATAGAGCAGCCCAGATCCTCCTCTTCTCGGGTACCTCTTCTGTGCTCCTGGCCCCTCCCTCCTGTTAAGTGCTCCCACAGCAATCAGCTTGCTATGGGGGTTCCGCTCCATGTGTCCATTCAGACATGGAACTGCCCCGGCCCCTCACTCTCCGGATTGGCTTACTGACTTTGATTGACAGTAGTGTAGGGGTCAAGTCCTGGGGAAAAAAGTGTGGGAACTCCCACCCAAGATCCACTCCCCCACCAAAAAAAAAAAATGATACGCTCATATGCATAATTACTAAAGCGCATGTTTTTTTTTTTTTAAGCAAGTTCTTTCTAAATCCCACAATAACTCGCGGCAGACCTCCGCAATGTCTCCTTGGAACAATGACAAAAGCTCCCAGGAGACATTGCGGCATCGAGGAAGTGATGGAATACCCGCACACTACCCGATGAATCCATATACAGGAAGCAGCCAGTAACAAAGGATTACTAAGGTTCGCCTGCCCCTGACAGTGAGTCAAGCTGGGCATCGCCACTCAGTAAAGGATTGGCTCTGGTGGCTCAGCTGCTCTAGTCCTGCAAAGGGAACTGCGTTCCTGCTGTAAAAAAAGTGCAGGAACTCCGTTCCCACGCGTTCCCGCAGGACTTGAGCCCTGCAGTAGTGGGAGCCAATGGCGCCACTGCTGTGTCTCAGCCAATCAGAAGGGAGAGTCCCAGATGGCTGAGACACTCGTGGACATCGCTGGACAGAGATGGGGCTCAGGTAAGTATTAGGGAGGAGCTGCACACAGAAGGCATTATCCTAATGCATAGAATGCATTAAGATTAAAAACCTTCTGATTTTACAACCCCGTTAATGTTTTCTTTCTGTGACTTGCACATATTTACTTGCTTTGCTTAAAGTATATGTAACCTTCCCCCCAACGCACCAAAAAAAAAAAAAAAAAATCATTACATTTAGTGGCTGCATTTGATAATTTTTTAGGCTTTTTTTCTTTATATTCACTTGTGATCCAGCCAGTAACCCACTTCCTGTCTTAGGGTGGCTCCATTATATGGCGGAGTAACAGTGACACCCTTAGGTTGGCCATATACCAGTCATTTTTATTTTTCGTTCAACCACCGGGTTGAAAAAAAAAATGCCTCGGTTTCCCCATCCACATACTCAATGTGAAAGGGGGAAATCCTGCCGCTGAGTCATTGTATTCTGTCGGTGGTGAGATTTCCCCAACATAACAATACTCTCATCAACACCACTAGCTATAGCCAGTGGCACTGATTAACTACTTCAGCCACGGAGGATTTGGCTGCCAAATGACCGGGCCACTTTTTGCGATTCGGCACTGCGTCGCTTTATCTGACAATTGCGCGATTGTGCGACGTGGCTCCCAAACAAAATTGACGTCCTTTTTTTCCCCACAAATAGAGCTTTATTTTGGTGGTATTTTATCACCTCTGCAAAAATAGAGTGACAATTTTGAAAAAAAAAAAAACAATCGCAATAAGCATTTATTGATTGGTTTGCACAAAAGTTATAGGGGCAAATCCACAAAAGAGATACTCCGGCGTAAGCCGTCGTATCTCTGGTTCTAACTTTGGAACTGATCCTCAGAAGCAGTTTTCCTAAGTTAGGCAGAAGATCCGACATCTGTAAGGGACTTACACTGCCGGATCTTAGGATGCAGTACCGCATCCGCCACTGGGGGCATTTCGAGTCGAAATGCCTCTGTTAGTATGCAAATTAGCACTTAGGGCGATCCTCAAAGCTTTTGTACCTAGTTTTTTCGCCGTAAGTGTTAGTTTGCCTGGTGTAAAACTAGGGCTGCTTTTACAAGGTGTAAAGTTAGTCACACCTTGTAAAGGCCCATTCAAGCGACGGCATTTGGTATGCATTCCCGAGGGAGAACTCCATGCCAATTTTCAATGAAAAAAACGGCATGGGTTCCCCCTCAGGAGCATACCAGGCCCTTAGGTCTGTTATGGGTTGTAAGGAGACCCCCCTCCGCCGCAAAATTGACGTAGGGGGTCCCCCTACAATCCATACCAGACCCGTATCCAAAGCACGCTACCCGGCCAGCCAGGAAGGGAGTGGGGACGAGCGAGCGCCCCCCCCCTCCTGAGCCGTGCCAGGCCGCATGCCCTCAACATGGGGGGGTTGGGTGCTCTGGGGCAGGGGGGCGCACTGCGGGCCCCCCCACCCCAGAGCACCCTGTCCCCATGTTGATGAGGACAGGACCTCTTCCCGACAACCCTTGCCATTGGTTGTCGGGGTCTGCGGGCGGAGGCTTATCGGAATCTGGGAGTCCCCTTTAATAAGGGGGCCCCCAGATACCGGCCCCCCACCCTAAGTGAATGGATATGGGGTACATCGTACCCCTATCCATTCACCTGTAGGCAAAAAGTAAAAGTTAATAAACACACAACACAAGGCTTTTTAAAATATTTTATTATTCTGCTCCGGACGCCCCCCCTGTCTTCGTTATTAGCTCAATTACCAGGGGGGGCTTCTTCTTCCACTCTCCGGGGGTCTTCTCCGCTCTCCGGGGGTGTTCCGCTCTCCGGGGGGGGCTTCTCCGGACTCCGGGGGGCTTCTTCCATCTTCTCCCCTCTTCCGCTCTTGACTCGGCGAACCCCGGTTCTTCTGCAGCTCTCCGGTGCCTTCTTCTTCAGCGCTGGCTGCCTGCTATGTTTGTGTGTTAGCTCGATTTCAAACAGGCAGCCGGCGCGGTCTTCTGTGACGTCAGGGTCTTCTGGTCTTCTGTTCTTCCGATGTTGCCTCGTCGCCTGTTGTCGCTGTAATGATGGAAGCGCGCCTTGCATCACATTTATATAGGCATCACCGTCCCATCATGCTCCGGTAGGTACCCACGTGGTGGGTGCACGTGGGTAGGCACCCACCACGTGGGTACCTGCCGGAGCATGATGGGACGGCGATGCCTATATAAATGTGATGCAAGGCGCGCTTCCATCATTACAGCGACAACAGGCGACGAGGCAACATAGGAAGAACAGAAGACCAGAAGACCCTGACGTCACAGAAGACCGCGCCGGCTGCCTGTTTGAAATCGAGCTAACACACAAACATAGCAGGCAGCCAGCGCTGAAGAAGAAGGCACCGGAGAGCTGCAGAAGAACCGGGGTTCGCCGAGTCAAGAGCGGAAGAGGGGAGAAGATGGAAGAAGCCCCCCGGAGTCCGGAGAAGCCCCCCCCGGAGAGCGGAACACCCCCGGAGAGCGGAGAAGACCCCCGGAGAGTGGAAGAAGAAGCCCCCCCTGGTAATTGAGCTAATAACGAAGACAGGGGGGGCGTCCGGAGCAGAATAATAAAATATTTTAAAAAGCCTTGTGTTGTGTGTTTATTAACTTTTACTTTTTGCCTACAGGTGAATGGATAGGGGTACGATGTACCCCATATCCATTCACTTAGGGTGGGGGGCCGGTATCTGGGGGCCCCCTTATTAAAGGGGACTCCCAGATTCCGATAAGCCTCCGCCCGCAGACCCCGACAACCAATGGCAAGGGTTGTCGGGAAGAGGTCCTGTCCTCATCAACATGGGGACAGGGTGCTCTGGGGTGGGGGGGCCCGCAGTGCGCCCCCCTGCCCCAGAGCACCCAACCCCCCCATGTTGAGGGCATGCGGCCTGGCACGGCTCAGGAGGGGGGGGGGCGCTCGCTCGTCCCCACTCCCTTCCTGGCTGGCCGGGTAGCGTGCTTTGGATACGGGTCTGGTATGGATTGTAGGGGGACCCCCTACGTCAATTTTGCGGCGGAGGGGGGTCTCCTTACAACCCATAACAGACCTAAGGGCCTGGTATGCTCCTGAGGGGGAACCCATGCCGTTTTTTTCATTGAAAATTGGCATGGAGTTCTCCCTCAGGAATGCATGCCGAGCGACGCTGTCATTTTTTTTTATAATTATTTGTTTTCCCGGCGCGTCTTTTTTTCACCCGTCGTAACTTTAGTGTCCCGTCGCAATCCACAAAGCCGCCCGGCGTCAATTACGTTCGCGCGATGCACGTCGGGAAAATGACGTCACACGCATGCGCAGTACGGCCGGCGCGGGAGCGCGCCTCATTTAAATTGTAAACGCCCCCCGGAGAGGAGGAACGCCTTACGACGGCGGCACTTAACTTACACTGCTTGAAATTTTTACGTAAGTGCTTTGAGGATCAGGCACTTAGGTAAAAACTTTAAGTCAGTGTAACTTAACTGCTGAAAGTTAAGTTACGCCGCCTGGCTGAGGATTTGGCCCATAGTGTCTACAAAATAGGGATAGTTTTATGGCATCTTTATTAATATTTTTTTTTTACTAGTAATGGCGGTGATCAGCGATTTTTATTGTGACTGCGACATTATGGCGGACACATCGGACACTTTTGATGCTATTTTGGGACCATTGTCATTTATACAGCGAACAGTGCTATAAAAATGCACTGATTACTGTGTAAATGACACTGGCAGGGAAGGGGTTAAACACTTGAGGCGCTGAAGGGGTTAAGTGTGTCCTAGGGAGTGATTCTAACTGTGTGGGGGCTGGGCTACATGTGACACGACACTGATTACTGCTCCCGATGACAGGGAGCAGATAATCAGTGTCCTGTTACTAGGCAGAACAGGGAGATGCCTTGTTTCCCCCAAATTCATGGCATCAAGTGTATTGCCAGCTTTTGACAGCAGCATTGCCAGCCTTGGAAGAGGATAGTGTTAGGGCTCTTTCACACGGGCAGCCCGTTGAGGTCCGCCTGCCAGTTTTTTAGGCGGACCTGAACGGGCACTCTGTGCTCCTCTATGGAGCCGCGGATGTCAGCGGGGACATGCCCGCCGACATCCGACCCGCTCCGATCCGCCAAAGTGTGACGGAGGAAAAACCTACTTTTCCCTCTGTCTGGCGGATCGGGTGAACACGGACAGACGGTCCCTATTCATTCGATCCCCCCATAGGGGAGAGCGGAGAAAAGACAGGGCGGTCCCTCCACAGTGTGCGGGGACTGCCCTGTCATCTGCCGGATCAGCGGGGATCAACGGAGCGATCCCCGCTGAGCAAGTGGAGGTTCACGGGGCGGATCATTACTGATACGCCCCATGTGAAAGGGGCCTTAGACCCCCTAGAAAATTTAGATGGACTCGACTAACAAAACTGAAGTCCAGCTTTTTTTTCCTTTTGGGATAAAGGCTTCACATAAACGAATAAAAGCTGACCATTGTCCATTGTCCATTGTCAAATGGTTTACTTCACACTTGTAGCTGCCACTTTTGCTGGACAGCTCAGACTATTAAAGGAGGTTGAAAAAAAAAAATTACTGGCCAGATCAAATCTTAAAAAAAGGAAATGATTGAAATGTGTCCTGTTAAGAGATGACTTCTCGTTGCTATCTTGGTAAAATTTTTAAAAATAAAGGCATCTAATCTAGCTCTCAAATTAATATCACTAAATATTCGAGACAGTTGGGGGGTGTTTTATGTGGTTTATGATACTAGTAAATTGCAACTTTTTTTTAACTGGTAATCAATTTTCTCAGAATTCCTAGCACAAGTCAAAGACTCCTACCGTAAAATCAAAGGATCTCAAGAGCCTGATAAGAGCATCTAAGCAACAGAATCCATTTAGAAAATGAAAAGCAATGTTAGCATACTAAATGAGATGTTTGGAGAGGAGAAAAACAGTCAGGGATGTATCTGCCAAAAGACAACAATTACTTAAAATATATATATTTCCAAGAGTTCTGCCTACGGTATTAATTTAAGAAAGTGAAAAGGATTATAGAATAATGAGAGAAAATTAAGTCAGTCCAGGAATATACAATTATGAAACTTTTGGCATACGGTGTGGACAGTGCTATCAATATAATTGCTCATAACTGGCAGAAACGGCCACAAATGGGCCAAAATGAACACTTTACATCTGTAGTTTTCTGTTGAATTTGCTGACTTGGTATCTCCATTAAAGCTCATTTTATAGGAAAATAAATCCAAGGATCTAACTCTGCTACATGCTGTTAATTAATCCTTCCCGCTGCTGTGCACTTACAGTACTACAGTGACTATACGGTTGACTGGTAGATTTATCCCCTGATTACATCAAACAGAACAGAGTAGACGGCTCAATGCAACAAAGGTGATGCAAAAAAATGTAGACTCATGTAAAATATTTTGATGGCATATCCCTTATACACCCAGCTGGTATCTCACAATTCAAAATGGAGCTGATTTCAAAAAGTGAAGATTTTCTATCTTATAGGGAATAGTGCTGAGTTTTGGTTTGTTTGAACTAGGATTTGAATTCACCTGTATAAGCCAGCCAGGAAGCTGTCACCTGTATGGGCCAATCATCTGCAGCCGGGGCATTTCACGCCCCATAGCCGCATGTATACAGTGGGTGTTAATACATGTGGATGTGGGGTAGGGAATGCCTCGGTCGCTTATGATTGGTCCATTACAGTGACAGCTTCCTGATGGGCTCACTCAGTTGGGTTTGAACTGGGATCCAGACCTGCTTGATTTCATCCTCAATAGGGAACTTTGAGTGTGTCTACGCTTTACCCTAAAAAAATCAAACTTTTGACTTGAATTCCTCCAGAAGAATACCAGTAACACTGACATGTGACTGTAGACACTCCTTTTCTGTAGCCTAATACTTTCATGAGGCATACGGCTAACTCACACCAGCCTCTGCATTACCATGCAATGGCTGGTGTAGGGTGCACTGCAATGCAATCACCACAGTGCCAGTGAGCAGATTGCAGTGCATTGCACTGTTTACTTTTGTTTTAATCAAATTTACTGAAATGTCACATAGTGACATTGCATTAAAGGATATGTAAAGGTTCATGTCATACTTAGCTCCTCTGCGCAGTTTGTTTTGCACAGAGTGGTTCCGATCCTCCTCTTCTGGGATCCCTCAGAGGTGCTCCTGGCTCCTCCTCTTCTTGATTGCCCTGTTGGAGAACCTCTCTCACTCTAACTCTCATGCGGGCGCATTCCCGTGTCCTGCTGCTGCGTCCATTGACACAGACAGCAGTACTTGACCCTGCCCCTGGCTCCCGCATCATTGGATTTGATTGACAACAGTGGGAACCAATGGCTGCGCTGCTATCAATCTGTGCTTGTCTCTATCGCTGGAACAACCGGGTTCAAGTAAGCAAAAGGGGGGCTCTGGGGGGCTTCTGCATCATTGCATAGAATGCATTAAGGTGAAAAACCTCAAGGGTTTACAACCCCTTTAGGTTGTTACAGCATCTGTGCGGTGTGAGGCAGTGGATTGTTGTGCCTCTTTGCAAAACCCGCAGTCCTTTTTATTTACTGGGCACCCCACCGCATGAACCGGACACACAGGAGACAAGACATTTTGCCTTGTTTTGCAGTGGTACTGTGCTGGAAAAGCTTCCCAATGCAGGCCCCACTATACATGGTGTCAACGGGCCCTTGGAGTCGAAACTGGTGAGGTAACTACTCTGAAGCTCATTGTTTTCCCAAATCTTGTTCCTGTTTGTTCTTTGGACATGCTATACATGATTAATTTCCTTTTGTTCAACCCGTGGATGGGGGAATCAATCCCCCTAGTCAAACTCTCCATGTGGGTGGGGTAATCCCTTCCATGGAGCTATTGTATTCTGACTGCAGGAGGCTTCCCAACCATCAGAATGCACTCATCAGCACTGCCAGTGTTTTGACGAGAAATGCCCCTTGCCGAATAATGCCCGCCCTGTACTGTGCAAGCGCAGCACTTGCATAGTACGGAGCCTCCGAAAAAGCCACCGAACATTGGAATACTTTCCCGATGCTCGTGCAAGTCTGCAAGGGGCGGACCTGTACATGATGGGAGCGTGTGAGGGGCGGATGGCAATAAAAGGGGCGTATTTTGTAATGATGGGCAGTGCTGTTAAGATGGGGGATGGAATTTGTCATGAAACACATCACGTAAACAAATAAATCTCTGCTATTCCTACATGAGTTAAGGGCAATACGTGTAGGAAGAATAGCAGAGATATATTTGGTTAGGTGATGTGTTTGAGTTTCGTGACAAATTCCGCCCCCCTCTTAACAGCATTGGCCATCATTACAAAATAAGCCCCCTTCTGTTGCCATCCTCTCCTCACACGCTCCCATCATGTGCAAATTCACCCCTTGCAGAGTTGCACAAGCATCGGGAGCATGCAGGAGCGTTTGGCACAATGCTGTCTTTTGTGCGCAGGCGCCGTGTACAGCTGATCCTAAATTACGATGTCAGGGCACTTTCGGCGGCTCCGTACTGCGCAAGCACTGCTCCTGCGCAGTCCCGGGCGGGCATTATTCATCGGGGGGCATTTCTCGCCACAACACCGGCCATAGCGGACAACACTGATCAAGTGAACAATTTCCAACAGGCTGGTTGTACAGAAGTCAATTAAGATATCAACTTCTGTACAACCAGCCTGCACATAGACAGATCAAAAATCAGACAGTCCCTGATGAACCTGTCTTTCTCGTTCTTAGTCTGCAGCTTATTGTTTCTTCTCATGGATTGCTCGCTGGAGAGCAAGTGGTATCTGAGCACCTGCAGTGCAAGTATCTCTGGTTTCATTCTTTCTGTGGATCTGTGCATCTCTCCTTCTGTTTCTTGATTGTTACCCCACCAGTCATTAGCCTCTACCAAGATGGCCACCACCACCACCACCACATTAAAAGTCCAGAACAAGGCAGTGTAAGTCGGTGATGAGTAAATGAACTGCAGAGAGCCCATAGAAAATATTGGTGACTAATCCTTTGCTTTCCTTTTTTTTTTTTTTAGCTAGGTCCTTAAATAGCATCTAAAGCAGGGGTCTCAAACTAGCAGACCTCCAGCTGTTGCAAAACTACAATTCCCATGAGGCATTGCAAGGCTGACAGTTACAAGCATGACTCCCACAGGCAGAGGCATGATGGGACTTGTAGTTTCGCAACAGCTAGAGGGCCGCCAGTTTGAGACCCCTGATCTAAAGGCACCCATCATTACAAATATTCCACTTTAATAATTACAATATCCATTTTAACTTGCATTGTGCTGGAACTACATATTACATTGTGTAGTATTCTGTGAAATGTACCTTATCCATTACTGAAGTCTTCAGTATATTGAACCTCGAGCAATATGAGACAGACTAGTGATATATTAGTGAAATAGGTTCACAAACCTGTGAATTAAAATTACCAATTATTGTACAAATTGCCTGCAACCATAGCATCATAGAAATTTTCTACAATGTTTTATTAAGATTGACTAAAACTCGGGAATTGCATGCCTTTTTATAAATCTCTGTCCCCCTAATAATAGCTCGAAGCTTGAGAGAGAAAAAAAAGCACATTAAATTCACTGAATAAGTTAATGGGCCGTGGCAAATCCATTTCAAAGCCACTGTAGGCTATCTTCCTTAGGTTGCTGCAGTCTGAATAAGCATAAGGAAGGGAGTAAAATGCAACCACACAAGTGCACCGCCGGTAAATAACCTCTAGCAGGAAGGAGATAACGTTTCATTTACAAAGATACTGGCATGCAAATGGGTTATATAATCCCTTTCTTCAGAGATGCACAATATTTATTGTACTTTTATTATGGCTTTATAATTCAAAGGTTTATTCATTATTTGAAAAAAAATATTTCCCAAAGCTTTCAAGTGCCTAAAATAAACTCAATCCTTTCACATTGGCAAATGGAGGCTTCATTACTTACATTCACCAGCCACTTTATTAGGTATACCTGTTAAATTTCTTGGTAACACAAATTGCTAATCAGCCAATCACATGGAAGCAACACAATGCATTTAGGCATTTAGGGCCAGATTCTCGTAGAATGGCGTATCTATGAGGCGGCGTAACGTATCCGATTTACGTTACGCCGCCGCAAGTTTTTCAGGCAAGTGCTTTATTAACAAAGCACTTGCCTGTAAAGTTGCGGCGGCGTAGCGTAAATCACGCGGCAGAATTCAAATTCGGCGGGTAGGGGGCGTGTATCATTTAAATGAAGCGCGTCCCCGCGCCGAACGAACTGCGCATGCGCCGTCCCTAAAATATCCCAGTGTGCATTGCTCCAAATGACGTCGCAAGGACGTCATTGGTTTCGACGTGAATGTAAATGACGTCCAGCCCCATTCACGGACGACTTACGCAAACAACGTAACTTTTTTAAATTTTGACACGGGAACGACGGCCATACTTAACATTGTTGCGCCGCAGCTAGGCCACCATATAGCAGGGGCAACATTACGCCGGGAAAAGCCTAACGTAAACATCGTAACTTTACTGCGTCGGCCGCACGTACGTTCGGGAATTCGTGTATCTAGCTAATTTGCATACTCGACGCTGAAATCGACGGAAGCGCCACCTAGCGAGCAAAAAAAATTGCAGTTACGATCCGACGGCGTAAGAGACGCCTGTCGGATCTAATGGATATCTATGCGTAACTGATTCTAAGAATCAGTCGCATAGATACGACAGGCCAGATTAGGACTTACGACGGCGTTCATGGTGCTGCGCCGTCGTAAGTCCTTTAAGAATCTGGTCCTTAGACTTGCTGAAGTGCAAACTGAGCATCAAAATGGGGAAGAAAGGGGATTTAAGTGACTTTAAACGTGGCATGATTGATGGTGCCAGACGGGCTTGTCTGAGTATTTAAAAAAAACTGCTGATCTACTGGGATTTTCACACACGACCATCTCTCCGGTTTACAGAGAATTGTCAGGAAAAGAGAAAATATCCAGTGAGCGGCGGTTGTGTGGATGAAAATGCCTGGTTGATGTCAGATCAGAAAAGAGTGGGCAGACTGGTTTGAGATGATAGAAAGGCACCGGCTTTTCCGGCTCGCCCTTCAGGAAGTAACTGAAGAAATGTAAAAAAGATTAAAACAAATAAATATAATATACCTTCCTAATAGAATGTAATATACCTATATTTATTTAATAATTTTAGCAGCATGAGGATTAAAAATAATCCATGTTGATTGAGAGAGTGAAGTTCTACTTTAATGTGCTTTATATCTAACACTTAAAGAGTAAGTAAACCCTGATGGGGTTTACTTTCTCTATGTCTCCCTGCAAAGGTAAAGCAGCGTGCCCTTTCAAGATGGCGCATGTGCAGAAGAAGGCGTCATTTGGGGAAATTGCAAATATCTCAGAGACCGTGTAGGCCTCGGAGATATTGAAAGCACCTACAGGTAAGCCTTAATCTAGGTTTACCTGTAGGTGTAATTTGTCCCCGAGGGTTTACAACCCCTTTAAAGGGGTTGTAACCCTTGAAGTTTTTCATCTTAATGCAGTCTATGCATTAAGGTGAAAAAAACTTCTGTAGTGCAGCAGCCCCTCAGATCCCCCCCAGAGCTCCCCTTTTACTTACCTGAACCCGATCGTTCCATCGAAGGGGACAAGCACAGCAGCTCCAGCTGCTGTCTCGAGTCCTCATTAGATAGATTGATAGCAGCAGGAGCCATCGGCTCCCACTGCAGTCAATCAAATCCAATGACATGGGAGTCAAGGGGCAGGAGCCAAGTCCTGCTGTCTGTGTCAATGGACGGAGCACAAGGACTCGGGGGCGCGCCCGCATGAGTGCCCCCATGGAAATCGGCTTTCCGTGGGGGTGTTCTGTCAATTTCTCCAAACTATCAGAAACTCCAACCACGTCACTTCCATTTTTTTTAAAACCTTAGCAATGTAAGATTTTGACGAATTGGTGGTTGGACACAACACCGACAACCGAATAGAGTCCGGTACAGGAAGACTGAGCTGTTATGACAACACAGCAGCTAACAAGGGCAAAGTTGTTGCCGCCTTGGAGGTGGCCACTTTGTTGGCTAGTATCGGAGCGGAGTAAGAATCTCTGCTCAAAATATCCTGCACCAGACTCTATTCGCTTGCCAGTGTTGTGTCCAACCCCCAATTCAGCAAACGCTCCAATTACTGCTGGTTTCAACTAACTGGAAGTTAAGCGGTTGGATTTTTAGTCAAGTTGGAGAACTTGACAGAACAGAGGCACTCAAGGAAAGGAGGAGCCAGGAGCGAAAATGAGGGACCCCAGAAGAGGAGGATCGGGACCACTCTGTGCAAAATGAATAAATAAAAACAAACGTAGAATCCACTTTCCACAAGTTGACATGTAAATAAATAATTACAGATTCGTCAATTAGACGGGAAACCCCCAAAGCTCAAAGAGATCAATGTAAGAAAGTTTATGGCAATGGAGCAAAGAGATGCCCCAGAAAAGCAATAGGGAGGATCAACCACAGTATATTATATTGAAAAATAAATAACAATAACATTTTTGTTATTTAAAAAACAAAACAAAAAAAAGAACATTTACAACCCCTTTAAATAATTATATAAAATTCATAATTATACTGTCATTTATTCAAGAGTTACCGCAGTCAAATCACTCATTTTAACTTGCAAGAAGGGGCACTAATGTCCTAATTGTGTCTGTTTCTCAAGGAATGAAGCACTTGGATCGTAATGAACATTTTGTCCATGACAAAATTAGAAACCAATTATCCTTGTGCTGGCTGTGTACTGCTCCATCAGCTCACTGCACTTCATGTTTCCAGCCTTCTGCCCAGTCAGTATCTTTCTTCTCCTCTGTTCGGCACAACATGTAACAGGAAAGCAATGTGCAATATATCCATGCATAACTCTCTGTGGATTCCAGTGTGTACGTGGTAGACGGGTGGGGGCAGGGGGGTTGAGTGGGCATATATTTTACCTACTCCAGCCAGAACTGAAAATCAAATCTTGAGATATGTATACAACATATATGCTCATTATACAAGTTATTTGTCCAGATGTTGCATCATTTTACTCCAATTCTTTTTGCTGCAATCAAAGAACCTCTGTATGTGAAACACAATAGGCAATGAGAGCACATTGAGTTAAAAATATACTGTATTTATTGGCGTATAACACTCACTTTTTCACCCTGCAAATCGGTTTCAAATAGTGTGTTATACGCCGATACTGCAATTTGGGCTGCCTCGGAGAGAATGGAGAAGTGAGAATCTCCTGATTACTCAGCGGCCTCTATAATAGGAAGTCCAATCTCCTGGGCCGGCATTGGACCAATGTTCTGTCTATCATAGAAGCTGGTCCAGCAGGCAGAACTTAACTAGATTAATCCCCCTGGCGGTATTCCCGAGTCTGACTCTGGGTTACATTTCTGTGCTGCGATCGGTAACCCTGAGTCAGACTCGGGCTCGCCTCGCTGAATCCACAACTAGAAAACAGCGATAATAAATTATAATCACTTGCAGAATTGTGTGATAGCGATTTGTGGGGAAATTAGTCATAAAAAAATAAAAGTAATGACAGCGACAATTCTGCAACTGAGCAAATTTCAGTGATTTGGAGTTGATTACATTATTGAATAATTTTTATTATAATTATATTATTATTTGTTATAGGCAGAGGGTCAGGGGTCCTGCAGCCTTATAGGACAGTCAAGGGAGAATGAAAACTCCTCCTACAAGCTTTACCCAGACACTGATAGAAGTCACAAGATTGCTCTAACTGCTGATGAGAAAAGGTATTTAGCACTTTTTATTTACTAAAATAATTGCATTTCCATGTTCTGTGTACTGTGGGAAACCAGGGTCCTGAGTTTAGAAAACAACTTTAAAGTGTTATTAAACCCAGGACCCTGCATTCACTGTGTCTGGTCTCCCACAGTACACAGAACATGGACATGCAATAATTTTTGTAAATATAAACTTGTAACTTCTACCAGTGTTTGGTTAAAGCTTGTAGGAGGAGTTTTCATTTTCCTCTGACTGTCCTTTAAGGATACAGGACCCCTGACCCTCTGTCTGGACAGTGCTGACTATCCCTCTGCTGATCACATGCACCCTCCCAAATAAAAAAACTCTCTAGCAATACACACCAAACTGAGCATTTGCAGAGTGCTCCAAGACTCTGTACTTTCAGTAGATGGATTGTGGATGGTGGATGAAGGGGAGGATCAGAGAAGACAGGATCAAACATCCTTTTTATGCAATGCAGAGCATTAACCTCTTAGGTTCCACATTAAGTATAACAAGCATGTTTTTCTACAGACTGATTTAACACTTTAACACTTTAACTTTACTGGGGGCTTTGTTGTTTTTATTTTTTTAGCCCCGCCCCCTGCCACCCTTCTGGTCTAAGAAAGCCTGATGTATCCTACTTCACCAGCATCCTGGGAAACCCCATCACATATCCCAATCTGCTGCAAAAGCCCACTCACAAAATAGTCAGGGGGCTATCTGTTGTGTCACTGGGGGTTGGGCTGTCTGAACCCAGAAGAAGCAGCTGGCTGAAGAGGAGCAAGCTGGCGAACTGCAGGACAGTACCTGATCTGCTGGACAGATTAATGTGTATTTTGAATTTCCCACATCATAAAAGTGCAGGGAGGGTAGGGGGGTGTATGAAGGATTAATTCATCCTTAATAAGAAATGTCCCACCAATTAGATTACCTGCTATGAAAGTCTGAACGTGACTGGTGATATGGGAAACATTACATATTCAGGAATCTCACTCATTGTAGCCATTTGATGAGCTGTATTTTAAGCCCAGTTGAACTCCCAGTTTAAATCAGCTACATGCATTCCAGTTGCATCAAAGCATAAAGGTATACAAAAAAAATTTAAGCAGTAGAGTACACATTTGCTCACCAGTCTCAGATGCAAGAGCAGGTCTCTTTAACTGCTTTTCTCACGACTGGATATGCTCGGGAATATGTCTAGGGGCTATACATTTCTGCCATCTTTCCTTAGAAGACTAAGAGGCCACACTTGATGAGGCAGAGGTTGCTGGTCAAATGAACTGCTGCCAGGTGAGAGGCCCTCCACTGTCAGAACCAGCATGTGGGCAGCCAAGCCAAAGCCTAATTGCATGCAGCTTCTGCAGAAGACCCACCTACGTGAAAGTTTCAGTCCCAGGGATTCCGCCTTGCCTTTCCAATTTGATAAATAAGAACTCATTTATTTTATGAGAAACACAAAAAATATATATTGCACAAATATTTTATGCATTATCTACTATAAATGTACAATGTACAATAATAAGTAACTTTATAACAAACTAATTGGGTCTATCAGATGCTTATCTGCTGCATTTTAGGTTCTGAAGGAAATAGTCTCCAGGACTCTTTATATACTATATTAGTAAACATGGTCATCAAGTGACCACCTTGTTTCTTTTTTTCACCAAAATGGTTTTAATGGACCACCTTGTTTCTCCCTGCCTGCCTGGTGGATTGCAACCAGATGGAATAGATTTATTTGTCCAATCCACAACTCGCTTATCACTAGGAAGGTCTAAAATGTTTAATATGGCTCAGCCGCCTTGTATTGGCACCATGTATATTGTGTCAGACACCACCATTATTTGCTGCCGGACTTTCGTCTTCGTCTTTCTTGTTGGCACAGAATTAAAAAAACTGAGCAATGTTGGCATATGTGAGCACAACACTGGTCAGGGAAACAGAAGACTGTAAACAGCAGACAGAAAATGTTAAGCAAATAACATCTCAAGGGAGCTAGTAAGCAAACAAGCACAACAAAGACAACAGCACCGTTCTAGCTTCTTTGTCCTTTGCCTAAATGGCAGAAACTTTGATATGCTTGGAATTATTTGAGCAGTGATATATTACAAAGTTCAGTGTCTTAAAGCAACTGATTAGATTTCAGTTTACTTAAAGCAGTAGTACAGTAAAAAAGTTGTCTATTCTACTCCCTCTTCCAACACAAAGGAAAATTCTCTAAAACTCCTCTGATGCAGCAGTGGGAGAAAGACTTGCAATTCTCCTTTTCGGAGAGCCAGTGGTAAAAAGTTTAATGCAACTCATACTCATACAAAAAAATGAGCACTAGGTGGTATTCTACTCCATTTACAGCAGCTAAATTCTTTCCAACTCACTCCCCTCTATGTTGGAGAGGATGTGGGCAAATTGGCACCATTTCCCAGAAGACAGCGGGGGGGGGGGGGGGAATGACTCCCCCCTGAAAGGTGCCAAATGTGACACCGGAGGGGGGAGGGTTCCGAAAAGCGGAAGTTTCATTTTTGGGAGGAACTCCACTTTCAGCTAATGACATAATTCTCGCATGCACAGTACTCTTTGCATGCACGGACACTGAGAGTGGTATTTATCCCAAGAGCATCAAAACACTATGGCAACTTCCGTGTCTGTGTGCTGGAGTGATGTAATTGCGGCCCAGCCATTCAAATGACCAGAGCGTGCAAACTCGGTTTACCCAGTTAAATGCACCTGCAGTGATGTAGCCTGCCGTTTGTAAGGTAAGTCTGTCATAATGTGGTAATATGTGGTGCATACTAGCACATTATGGAATTAAGCTGCAGAGGGGGAGATTTAATAATATGTGTGTATGTATGTATATATATATATATATATATATATATATATATATATATATATATATATATATATATATATATATATATATATATATATATATATTTTTTTTTTTTTTTTTTTATTATTATTATTATTATTATTATTATTATTATTATTATTATTATTATTATTATTATTTAAGTTTACTACCACTTTAATGTGGTTTCTACTTTCTACTTTTTTATAAAGTGAATAATATTTGTAGCTTCTATCATCAGGGCACAAGGTGATAGGGAAGTTTTACAGTCATTGGAAAAGTCTTCTAATAGGGACGTCGGTCCTGGTGACAACTGTCTAATAGGGGATTTTGACTCACTTTTGAGAGATTTCTGCTTACTTCTTGGGGCATCTGCAGGGCTGGAAGTGAAGGGAATGGTACTTTGGGTCCATTCACACCAGTTGAGGATGCCTCTTCTTCTTCTGCTACCTCCTCCATGGAACCACCACCAATTGACATGCCGTACACTGAAACTCCCCCAACTACCAGTGAGCCTGAGAGAGAAGGGGGGTTATGTGGAGTTTGGGTGCACAATCATGGTGTGGAGGGACTAGGGGTGCACAATTCAGGGGATATGTGAAGTTGGGGGCACAATGAGGTGATGAAGGGAGTGGGGGTGCACAATGAGGTGGTGGGGGTATAGAGTGGGGGTTGCTCACTCAGGAAGGTGCAGATGGTGATACACATGATGAAGTGGATGAGGAAGCCAGGCACGGCACACAGGGGAACTCATGTAGGTTAAAGTATTTTTATATATATATATATATATATATATATATATAGTGGAGGAGCTCGCTAAACCATGGCCTGTTAAAAGTTCCCGAGTTAGGGGGGGCAATGCTCAATAATTGTCCTGCCCTTGGCCCTGACACAGGCTATGCCACTGGCCATTGAAGAAGGTGTGCATAAGAATTGTGCTGACAATACTGCAGAGGCACTGTGGGCCTGAAGATCATAGTCACCAACAAGGAACTTTTTGAGATTGCCAGCTTTAACAAGCAATTTTATATAAGAATTGTTTTAGAACTTTCCATTCAGGTCAATGAGGAAGGGGTGCATGTGTACTGTGGTAGCAACACTACAGAGGCTCTGTGGGCCCACAGATCATGGCAACCAACAAGAAGGAACTAAGGGTGACTTCCAGCGTCAACAAGCAATTTATTTATAAGGATAGACTGTATACCTTAAGAAAAGAGCACAGAGCCATAACAATTATTTAAATGAAGGAAAAGTGCGCTCTTTTTCAATACGCAGAGGAGCAGGCTACAGTAGTTTGACTGACTGAAATAAATATTTTAAACAGGATCTGTATGTAAAGAGACTGGCATGCATTAGATAAGAGCAGAGATTGCACATGAAGTTCCGGGATGGAAAGCGTAAGATTCAAGATGTATCTGGAAATTAGCTGGGAGATGCTTGGAAGAGCCAGGCTGGAGACAACTTTGTAAGTCAGAATTTTCTGTATTCTGAGTGCAAATCGCAGCCGGTGAAAGGCTTGACAGGAGAGAAAAAGCACTTGATGATAGAAAGGAAAGCCGGATTTATAGCGCAGCAGAGATCAGAACTGACTGGAGTGATGCCAGTATGTTCATTGTTAAGCTACAGAAGAGGGTCTTACAATAGCAAGCTATGACACAAAGAGGGCGTGCGGTACTATTTTAGCTGTGTCATGCATGAGGAAGGCATGGATGACAGAAATTTTTTCGAACTGAAGACAAGACGTAGTCTGCTCTTTCATTTAGATATGTGTCCATGAGTTGCACACGACTGGGTAGACTCAAATGTTAAAATAAAACAAGGATTGTAAGCAGTTGACAATATGGCAGGAAAGCAGATTATAAAGGGAAAAATGCAGAAGATCTTCTTTTTTTTTTTTATTAATATTAAAGTAGAACCATAGGTAAAACTTTAATTTTGGTTAGGGCAAGAGAGGGTTATAACCCGGAAGGCCCCGTACACACGACCGAGTTTCTCGGCAGAATTTAGCCAGAAACTCGATCGGAGCCATATTCTGCCGAGAAACCCGGTCATGTGTACACTTTTGGCCGAGGAAACCGACGAGGATCTAGTCGGGCCAAATAGAGAACATGTTCTCTATTTCCTCGTTAGTCAATGAGGAAACTTGGCTCGCCGAGATCCTCGGCGGCTTTACAAGGAACTTGACGAGCAAAACAATGTGTTTTGCTCGTCGAGTTTCTCGGACATGTGTACGGGGCCTCAGATTTTTTACCACCATTTGTGTCCCATTTCAGAGACTTCCCTTCAGGTCCTTTCCCATAGCCAAACAGAAAGTGAGAGGAAATCCTGCAAATTAACTCTTGGGGGGCTCCCAGGTCTCCATAACTAGTGTTCTCTATATTACTTTTCTGTGGACAACCCAAAATTTGAGATTTTCTTTAATTTCTCTTTCCTTTCAATAATTTTATTATTAATTAAAAAAAAATGAATACACAATACAAAGCCAAGTGTAGGACCATTCGTCCAGCTAAGGCCAACATGGCCAAAAAAATAATAATAAATCAAGACCATGTATTGTCTATCTATATGTTTTTGTATGAACTCTGAGGTATGTTGCTACTAATAATTGAGCCAACATACTCACTGATATATCGAGATTGAAACTGATGTTTATAATATTTCTTACTTTAGTGTTCGGCTGCAATATACTTTCCCCAAGAAGCGGGCTATGCCCGTGAAATGCAACTGAGTCGAAGCTGCAGCAAGTCTCTTATCTCCTACTGTAGTGGTCATCAACCCTGTCCTCAGGGCCCACTAACAGACCAGGTTTGCAAGATAACTGAAATACATCACAGGTGATATCGTTTGCGGCTCAGTGATTGCAGTATTTTAGTCTGCATCTCCCCAAGGTAATACAAAAAACTTGGCCTGTTAGAGGACAGGGTTGATGACCACTGCCTTATTGCAGTGGGGTTGATGAGAATCAAAATGTAGAAGATCATAATATTGCTTTTTGATGTTTCTGATACATGTGTACATTTCCATGTTTTTTTATATTTTACCTTGTATAAATAATCCATTTGATACATGTTTACTCCTTGGGAACCGTTAAAGTCCCTCCAAGTTATCATGTTAGGGATTTTTTGTGTAGTTTAATTTCAAGGATGAGGTACCGGACATATTTTGTCCATCATTTGAGGGTTTTCTAGTGAGACCCTCCTCCCAAACCCTTCTTTTTTATCTTCCTTCTTGAGCCTTTAAGAGAAGTTGTGGCTCCTGAAAGAGTTCCCTCCAGAAACAGGAGTTGTCCACAGGACACTGATGCAAACATCCAAAGAAGGACCCCACAAAGTAAACAGACAAGGAGAGAAGGCTGGTGGGGTCTCATGACCACAGCTTCAGGTATGTAAATTGAGTATTTGGGTGTTTTGTTTTAATTAGAGAGGTGGGATGGAGGGATGGGGGAAGGGAGGGGTTGCTAATATCTTGCAGTTGAGCTTTAATGTTTTCAAAAGGACAGGTTACCAATGGCAGCATTAATGTATATCTCATAACAAGCTGACTTTGAAGCTATACTTACCCTTTTTCTTTTCATGTATTTCTAAAATTTAGCTTATGCACTAGTGTGTCATGTAATGCTGGAGTTAGGGAGAATTCCTGTAGCTAACATGATTGAGTCTCTTTCCTCAAATAGTTTTAGCTGCAGGTGGCTTTATGAAATAGGAAAAAAAAACTCATAAATCCCCAAATCTTTATTTTTAGTATTTTTGCTTACAGCCTTCACGACTTGCTAAACCATAAAGAACTATGTGCTTGCAAGCACAAAAGGAGGTTGTTATGCTATTTTCCTAAGACAAAATAATTAAGCTGTAACAAAAGCTGAAATAACAATGTTCTTCTATCTACAATGGAAAATGAAAGCTTCCAGGGTACAGTGGGAAAAGATAAAACATTCAGCATACTTTTTTTAGGGCTAAGAGTAATGGGCCTTTGTTAGGTAGACAGCACTCTGCAATGCAGTAGAATCTTATTGGTTTATAGTAAAAATCCTGTAAATATTTATGCATGTTACATAGGGTTACCACCCCTCCTCATCCGGACAGTCCAGGTTTTGAATCATGTGTCCGGGTTTCAGACTCCGCAAGTAATCGAGTAACACAACCGCCGAGTGCATCGGGGCTCCATGTCTGAATGAACACAGGGGGCTGTGGCTCAGCTCGGGTGCCACCATAGAAAGCTGCTTGCTGTGGGGGCACTCAACAGGAGGGAGGGGCCAGGAGAGCCAAAGAGGGACCTGAGAAGAAGAGGATCTGGGGCTGCTCTGTGCAAAACCAACTGCACAGAGCAGGTAAGTATAACATGTTTGTTATTTTTGGAGAAAAAAAAAACAAGACTTTACAATCACTTTAAAAGTAGTCAATGTTGGTTGAGAGAGTAAAGTTCCGTTTGATAATATATAAAATGTAAGAAAATAAAATAGGTATGTTGTATGAATATGAACACATAACAAACATATAGGCCCGGATTCACAAAGCACTTGGGCCGACGTATCTTGAGATACGCCGCGTAAGTGCAAATATGCGCCGTCGTATCTGTGCGCAGTGCCCACAAAACTAAGATACGCCTAAAAACAGGCTTCATTCCACCGACGTAACTTGCCTACGCCGGCGTAGAGTGGGCGCATATTTACGCTGGACGCATGTGGCGCTCCCATAGATTTTCTATTCAAATATGCAAATGAGGGAGATACGCCGATTCACGATCGTACTTGCGCCCGACGCAGGCTACGACTGGTGCACGTAAGTTGTATGTACGGCGTAAAGTCATTCCCCATAAAGGAGGTGTAACTCAGCAGCATCCATGCAAAGGGCTGCACCAGGGAACACAAGCCTGCGTATTTTACGTAGTTTACGTTGGACGTGAATATGACTAGGCGTAGGTTACGTTCACGCCGTAAACAGTGATCCGGCGTATCTTAGGCAGTTGTTCCGACGTGATTGTGAGCATGCGCACTGAGATGCACCCACGGGAAGGCGCATGCGCCATTCGTTATACGCATATGTCTGGCACTCGGCCCATCATTTGCATGGGGTCACGCCTCATTTGCATGGCTCACGCCCACTTCGACCTACGCCTAGGAAACCCAGCGCAGTTTTGGGAGGAAGTGCTTTGTGAATTCCATGCTTGCCTCTCTGCGCTGCGTTGGCGTAGTGTAAAGGAGATACGCTACAGCGGCATAAATGTTCGCCAGTGTCTGTGAATCCATAGTGTGGGTTTCCATAATTTGACTGTTAGGCCTCGTACACACGGACGGACTGTCCGATGAAAACGGTCCGCCGGACCGTTTTCATTGGACATGTCCGCTGCCGGATTTTGGTCTGATGGTTGTACACACCATCAAACCAAAATCCCCGCGTACAGGATGACGCGGCGACGTGCGCGACCCTGAAAGGTCAATGCTTCCACGCATGCGTCTAATCACTTTGACGCATACGAGGGCTTTCGGCCGAGCGGACATGTCCGGTAAGTTGTACAGACGACCAAACATGTCCGACGGACAGGCTTCCAGCGGACATGTTTCTTAGCATGCTAAGAAACATTTGTCCGCTGGAAACCTGTCCGATCTGCCGGAAAATTGTCCGGTCGGACGTACAGACGACTGAACATGTCCGCTGAAACTGGTCTGCGGACCAGTTTCAGCAGACATGTTCAGTCGTGTGTACGAGGCCTAAAAGTGGAAATATTCCTAAAGGTAACAATTGGTTTATAGAGTCTGATGGTGTGATGTCTGTAGGATATAAGACTATGGCTAAAGCTTAGTCCAGGGTGCTAATGTAAGCAGTGAGGCTTGGTTAGTTGCCTTGTACATTGAAAAGCATATTAAAGATCTGGGGTGCTTTGTGATGCCTCCATACTTCTCTTTGCTAAGTAGAGTTTACAAGGGCAATCTCAGCATTCCACAGGCCACAAAGCCATGTATCCTGTGCCCATGTTCTTATGGAAACCCTATGGCATTTCAGCAGTATAGTTGTTCTTATGCTCATCAAATATTCTTTAGTCTTTCAGCACAAAAGAAATCCTTAGCCATTAATCTATGACAATGATTGATAAATTGGTTTGCTAATTTAAAACTAATCATGGTATCTAAAAAGAAAATCAACAACAGAAATAATAATGGGTCTTTTTTTTAACACGGTTTCAAGCAGCTCATAGTAACAAAAGTAGAGAATTATTGTTCCTCATAAGAACCAATCGAATTCTCTATTTTATTCGTCCACACTGCAGTTCATCCTTTAAAGGCTAAGTTCATCTTTTGCAGAAAAATGGCCAATGCCGTCAAAATGCCCCAATGGGTATTAAAACACTGCAATTTTGTAAAACATTCATGAATTTTATTATAAACCTCCAAAAAAGATCCAGCCCTATGGACTTCTATGGACCATAAATTAATAAAGCTGGAGCATATTCCTTAAAAAAAGGTTGATTTATTTGTACAACTTTTAACATTTGTGATTATGGTACATTAAAACATTCTGAATAGTTTAATACCTGCTTCCTGAGACATATCGTTTATACTATTATTTTGAGTAGCTGGGCTCTTTGCTCTGTACTATGAATTTATTTGGTTAAATATAAAATCAATAAAAGACTAATTCCACGTACACACGATCGGAAATTCCGACAAGAAAACCGTGGATTTTTTTCCGACTGAATTTTGGCTCAAACTTGTGTTGCGGTCACACAAATGTTGTCTGAAATTCTGACCATTAAGAGCGTGGGTCACATACAACACTACAACGAGAAAAATACCAACAGAAAATTTCACCTTTTTTTAAATGGACTATGCAGCCAAGGAGTCACAGTAGGTATTAAAAACTGTGAAGCTTTGCAAAATGTTCTTTAATTTTATTGTGATAACTGTAGGCCATTTGCCCCCCCCCCCCCCAATTGCCACGATTAAAAACTCCCATATCCTGCCTTGTTGCTAGGGCGTGAACAGCATTGGATGCACACCTCCCAGGATTACAGAAGTGAAAACCAAGGTTTTTCACGTCCTAGTAATAAGGACCTGGGGAGGTTTTTGGCCATGCTTGGCAGGGGGGGTTGGGGAAGAGGGAGTCCAAATATACTACTGAAATTACCATTAAAGCCCAACTTCAGGCAAAAAATACGTTTTCCCATGAAGTGGGGCAGTGCCCGCACCACATAGGTCAACTGCTCGTTTTTGTCTAGGGGAGAAGAAAAGGGAGATTCACTTACCTAATTCTCCAATCATACCAGCACAAGACCGGTTTCGGGCACCCCAGTGCACCAGCGGTCTTGAATTGTGGACTGATCCTGACTTCATGAAGCCCAGACCAGGCTCCATTGACCAGGAACTGTCCACTTTAAATTGGAACGAAGGATCGGGTGGATATGCGCTTCCTCATCGCCTCTAGACAAAACGAGCTGTTGATCCTTTCAGTGCAGGCACAGCCCCACTACATGGGAAAACATTCTTTTTACCTGGAGTTGGGCTTTATATTTTAAATACCTACTGCGACCCCTTGACGGTTTAGGCTATTTTTTGGAAAAAAGGTACCTTAATGTTTTTCATATCTAAGGTCCAAAATAAATTTATATTCAGTGCAAAGAGCCCAGCTACTTTAAATCAATAAAAAAGATAAAACAGGATTCTATGGATATGCGTTGTTCTAGAATGTTGCTCGAATGCACAGTAGTTGCACTGTCTATGGGGTTTGTGTCATTTATTTATGTCATTACGTGGAACATAAAATGCCTATTTAACTTTTAAGATGCATCATGCATCAGATAAAGTTAGCATTGAGTAGAAGAAGAGATTAAGAGCTGCTTTTAATGGGATCAAGGTGAATTTACATCCTTCTCTTTTACGTGTTTGCGAGTCTTCTCGGTGGATGAAGCTGGCTCTGTTTCGGATTGAAATCTTTTCCTGGAAAATACCAAGGGAGCCTGCCTTTGCTTTTTATGCAACAGAAGTGTAAAACAAGCTGTGCAAATGTTAAATCCATAATTCCAGGAAACAAAAGAACGATTAACAGGCTCTCCAAAGTAAAACTAAAACTAAAATGTTAACGTTATTATTATCTACTCAAAGTTGACATTTTTATAATTTTCCAGCATGGCTGGATAATTGTATATTGTTGACTCTAAGGAAATTAAACAAAGCTATCCCCTCTGAGGATACGAGTCCAGCCCATCATCATAGACAATAGAAGAAAACAGAGTTAGATGGGAATTCAGGTAAAGTTGGTGGTATATCATCATCATCATCATCATTTCTGCATCATGGCAACGTGGCAAAAATAATGTTTTTCCATTCATTGCTGCAACTCTAGTAATGCATTATATACTGTGCAATTCATTGTGGGGCCAATCATTTTAAATTACACCTAGGTAGTGCATTACAATTGGACCCTTCAATTGGACCATTAAAACGTGGATTGTGGGGAATTTTCCTTACCGCACCATACGTCAAAACTCAACTTTGCGCAACTATAAAATTATACATTTGCCATGGGGCTGTGTCTGTACTGTTTAGGTTATATGCTCATGTTCGTCTAGGGCTGTAGTCTCCAAACTGTGGCCTGTGGACTGAAAGTGGCAAGTGTTTTGTTCTAAGGGAACAAAACAAAATGTTTACTTATCTGATTCTCCCCTGCTTCTGGAAGCTAGACAGGTTCCTGCAGATTCTTCTCCCCATAGTCTGGTAGTTAAAGGTCCTGAGGTCATCAAGACCAAAGCAGATTCTATAGCCATGCATTGGATGGGATTATGCTGAGGGAAAGCCCACTGCCGGAGCATGGGGGAGCAGCATCTCTCAGAGGAGTGAATAAGAGGTAAGTAAACCTCCTTGGCCTCTCCCCTAGACAAAATGTGCTATTGCCCTACTGCCAGGGATACTTAAAACATTTTGGGCTATAAATGTAGATGTGTATACTGTAACAATATTGCAGTTGAAATTTATGAATTGACCGTTATAGTCTATTTTTTTAAAGCAAAGCTAAACTATGGGCCTAAAACATTTCCAAGGGAAAAACAAAAGCAGAGACTGTATATATATATATATATTTATATATATATATATATATATATATATATATATATATATATATATATATATATATATATATATATATATACAGAATGAAGGTGCTTATATCATTACCATCCATTGGTATAATTCACTTTATGTTGAAAAAATTCATACTTCTATATAAAAAAAAAAAGTACCGACTCCCTTTAATAAATGTGCAGAGCACAAAGAGCCCGCGATCTGTTTCCGAGCAGTAGGATTAGCATGGAGCAATGGAGCACACATTTTGATGAAAATGAAATCTGAAAAGACAATGGAATACTAGTACAAAGACATTAATATTTCCCAACATGGTGCTGAGATCATATACAGCTAGGAAGCTCTTAAGGTTTGAAGTCATCTGAATATGCTGAAGAATCTGACAGAAGTACAGGCCGTTGCTTTGTACCAGATATTACGAATAATCATCACATCAAGTATTATTACCAAGAATTGTAGTATAGGCTATTAAAAAAACACAGTTTTACAACCATCATGACAGCACTGTTACATTTCACCAGACAAAAATGTTTCCATACAAATACAAACAATGAACACTGCTTCTAAGTATGAACGAGGCTTTAAAGTGGTTGTAAACCCTTACAGACCCCTTTTTCCCTACAGGTTAACCTATAATAAGGCTTACCTGTACAGTAGGTACTAATTGTGCCATTTCTATAGTGCCGGTCAGCTCGTGCGCTGGAGTGACATCACACCCCGGAAGGAAGAGGGGTGAAGATGGACGCTTCCTGCAGAGGAAACAGCGCAAGCTTCCTTTGCAGGTAAGTGCCACATAATTGGCTAGTATGCGATGCATACTAGCCCATTATGCTTTTACTTTGCAGGGTTTGCAGTAAACGAAAGAGGAAATAAAACCCATCAGGGTTTACTTCCTCTTTCACTCTTTGCAGCAGTGTCTTAATTGCTGTGAGAGGGAGTGGGAGTTCCTGATTATGTGACCACTCTAATTGGCTGTCACAGCACTCACATGACTGGGAGACCATTCCATCGGCTTCCATTTTTAATTGGTGACTGGGAGCTGTCAAGGACAGCTTGGTCGGTGTTCTGGGAACATGCAAGGAACATGCTCCTAGCACGCAACAATGCAGTTCTATGGACGCAAACATGTTGTAGCCAAGTGATGAGGCTCACCTGCCATGTTGCTGCATATATGTGCTACAAGGGCAGAAACAGGTTAAACAAAAACCCTACTGTATATCATGCAAAGCAAAGCAATGGGCTAACTTAAATACAAACTTTCCTAGCAGTAACTACTTAACTCTCACCCAGCAGGAGTAAAAGAAAGACCCTGTGTGAGCTACATTTCACTGGAGCTGAAGTTTATATGGGGCTATGGGCTCTACAAATGACAGCATTGATTGGAAATGTGAGTATATGTTGGGTGCATATGGGAAAATTAAGTCCTGATATATCACTTAATGCTGGCCCCTTTTGCAGATATAGCTATGTAAAACATTTAAAATACGGTAAATGCCTATACTGTGTAAAATCCAATCTCACCCTTTCTTACTGTCTCACCCTGCTTTGCACATGCTCAGTTGCTCTCTATTCTCTGCACTGTGCCTAAAATCAAAACCACTAGAGGTTGCTTAGCTGACAGCTTTAGGATTTACTGTTGCTGAAGGGGGGAGAGCGCAATAGGATTGACACAGACTGTGCAGAGGGAACACAGATAAGAAAGAGAGAAAAAGAAGCAGTAGAGGTGACAGGACGGACTCTGTTGCCAGGCAGACACAAAGAGTTAAAGTTAAAAGGATAGCGTCTTATCTTAGTGTATCTTATCTTTTTTTTTTAATCTTATCTTATCTTAGTTCTCTCTCCTTTCTCCATCATTGGCAGTAAAATTCAGCACCTTAAAGCTTCTGTCAGCCTTCCTCTCTAGCTAAGCCAAGACATACAATTAAGGTTGAAAATGTACACATTTTATATTACAGAAAGTGCTGTATAGTTTTTGAGACTAAAGCCTGGTACACACTAAAAACTGACAGCCGGACGCCCCCCCTACCAGAACACTCCGCTCAGTGCTCTCAGCCATTGGCCTCAGTCGGCTTGTGTTGGACTGGCTAACATACACATGGCCCAAATGTCGGCTGCTTTTTATTGAACCGACCAATGTCTCCTGACATTCGGCCCATGTGTAATAGGCATAGGGAGAGAGGAAGAGTTTTCAATAAGGGAGTAACTGCTCTGGGCTTTAACAAAATGGTGGCAACAAGAAGACACAGGAGCAATTTACGGCACACACTAATTTTGGTAGCATCATTATCAATGTGGAATGTATGTTCTTTTGGGAAAGAACATTCATTGCTATCAAACTGTTATGGGTAACGTTGTGCTTTAAGCAAATCAAGCTAAGTTTTGCTTTAGGGGTGCCAGACATGAAACACAGTTCAATTTACCTTGAACTGCACCATTAGATTGCTTCAGTACCTACACTACATAGTACTACTGTAATCTCCATATATTAAAAGTTTATATTCATGGAAAAAAAAGGAGGGAGGAGGGCACAAACAGTGCCCTTAATCACAGGTTTTCTAATGAGATTCCTCTGCTCAAGAGCAATTGTTTACCCATAGACATGAGATCATCCGGTATAGACTGTCAAGCATTTAGCAGGCTTCTAAAAATATTTAAAACAAATCCTTTCCTATTCAGAAAATGAATGTTATGCAGTAACGTTGCCAGCATTACAATGTGCACAATTTTGAAACAAATTCAAAACCTAAAAAATGCAGCACTAAAATGTAACATGATTATTTGCAGAAAATAATAATAATTCATCCTACAGCTTAATGGGACAAATCTGAAATGTGGATCCAATGGGTTCAGAATTTTTCACTCAGTGGTAACTGTAAATGAAATTTGTAAGTTCTGTATATTATTGTATTCTATTTTGTATGTATTGCACACTGCCCTCACTGTGCACACGGCACTAAAAATGTTTTCATTACATGTTTGCATTCTTTTGAGTCCTGATTAGAATTAGCCTGCCTATGTTACGCCCCTTGTTACCATAACCTTACAATTGTAATATTAATGTGAAACCTACGTTATCATTTGTATAAAAACCTTCAATTGCGTCATAATAAGGCAGAACAGTTATTTGGAAAGATGCAGAGTGTATATTTTGTGTCTGTTCCCTACTGCAGTAGTTTTTAATAATTTGGAACCACTAATCAATATGAGGATAGGAGTCGCCTATCTATAAAATTCCATATCATAACCATCACCAAATTTCACTGAAGTAACTCTCAACAAAAATAACTAGACATGTATAAAAATAAATGCTTAGATGCCACCCAAACTAAAAAAATAAATAAGTAAAAAGCTGTCTTAAGATTTCACTTTCTATTCCTCATATATGCCAAGTCATTCCAAAAAGAAAAAAAAAAAAGCTGATATATCATAATACTTCTGCTATCTATTTGTTCAAAAACATTGAATTAAACTCACAACTACACAATTGGCTTCACACTGCACGTTTTGGCCAATGGAAATTAATCATGGGTTATAATGCTGAACGTAACATAACAGCGATTACATTTTATTTAATTTCCTTTTCTATTCCACAACCTTAAAAAAAAAAACACACACACATTGATTTGATGTACTTAAGAAAAGGCCAAATTGTAATTTACAAAGAGAATGAAGAGGTGAATCTGGGCCAGATTCTCAAAGGAGATACAACGGCGTATCTCCAGATACGCCGTCGTATCTCTGAGTCTGGGCGGTCGTATCTATGCGCCTGATTCTTATAATCAGTTACGCATAGATCTCTATAAGATCCGACCGGCGTAAGTCTGTTACGCCGTCGGATCTTAACTGCATATTTACGCTGGCCGCTAGGGGCGTGTACGCTGATTTACGCCTAGAAATATGTAAATCAGCTAGATACGCAAATTCACGAACGTACGCCCAGCCGACGCAGTACAGATACGCCGTTTACGTTAGGCTTTTACCGGCGTAAAGTTACCCCTGCTATGTGGTGGCGTACATGCGGCGTACCAATGTTAAGTATGGACGTCGTTCCCGCGTCGAATTTTGAATATTTTACGCCGTTTGCGTAAGTCGTCCGTGAATGGGGCTGGACGTCATTTACGTTCACGTCGAAACCAATACGTCCTATGGAGCAATGCACACTGGGATATTCCACGGACGTCAATCACGTCGGGTCACAAGTTATTTACATAAAACACACCCCCCTGTTCCAAATTTGAATTAGGCGGGCTTACGCCGGCCTATTTACACTACGCCGCCGCAACTTACGGAGCAAGTGCTTTGAAAATACAGCACCTGCCCGTCTAAGTTGCGGAGGCGTAGCGTAAATAGGATACGCTACGCCGGAACAAAGATACGCCGAGCTACGAGAATCTGGCCCTCTGTGTTCACTTCAATTATCCAATAAAGTACAAGGAAAAATAAATATATATATATATATATATATATATATATATATATACATTTTATTTGCCTATGTAATGGTATATTATGGTTGCTAAAGGTCAAATAAAGAAAATTGCAGGAGCTGATATGAATTTATACCCTCTGAAGGTGCTACTTACTAAACTCTACAAGCAAGCTCTTATGCATATGTAAATATGACTGACTGTAAATAAGAAGCTTTTAAAAAAATAAAAAAACAAAATAAAAAAATAATGTAAATCAACTGTACTTGTATTAAAAATGTCTACATGTAGAGTGAATATGTCGCACTGTTGGATAATCATTTACAAATAGTCAGGTGTTATAATTCTCTCGTTTAATAGCATTAAATGGATATGCTGTACTTGCTTCATTCCTGAGACAGATGGTGGGACAGATGGAGAGATAGACATCCATAAAAAAATATATAATCTAATATAGAGTTCAAATCTAATGGGCTCAGTCCTTTGGATGCTGTTGTGACCATCATATGGCAAGAAATCAATGATTGGAAGAGAATTCCATTTAAACACTGAACAAAGACCCAACTCTGCATAATTAATTACAGTAGAATTGGCCAAGCTCTACAACACACAAAAACAAATGGGTTGCTGCAGCAGAGGTTGGAAGAGAAATATGTTTTGAGAACAGTACTAGTAAGACTCCATGGGAAGGCACCTCCTGATCCAAGTGACATCATGTTGATATAAGTAGTTATTTCCTGTACCAACTGAAAACAGGATAGCAGAGCAGGAAACCTATCAGATGCATATTTGGTATCGAGGGGAGACAAATACTGAGCAGTTGCCAGCAGGTTTTGGTGTGTTTTCCCAAAGGCAAGATGCCCATTACTCATTGCTGTTGTGTCTTCCAGCTCTTGTGTAACAAATACATGGGTGATTGCAAAGTCAATTATATATTAAGAAAGAAGAATGGGATTTACTATTGATAAAATGGGGTCATTATTGTGAGCTAAACAAGTAATTTGGTCATTATTCTCTAGGGAGGCTTACATACCAAACATTTTTGAAAAATTAGGAAAGCCTGCTACTACCCTTCGAAAAATAAAAAATCTCTGTAGTCCAGTTGCAGAAACAGAATTTGTACTAAGGTTGAAGTCCAATTCACAAGATCAGTGGGATGACACCTGACCGGGACCACTTACAGGATGCAGAGCGATGTGTAGCAGAGCAGGTCTCAGGAGTACCAACAGTATCTGTCTTAAAGGTCGGAATGCGGCCTGGCCAGTCCATGCCCAACTGGGGAGGTTTCCCAAAAGAATGGCATGCCCCTATCCTTTCCCTACTTGCCTGGAACCTCTCTCTGCTGCTAATCACTGTCCCTGTCAGATGGGTGACCTGTCCCTACACTACCCACATGTGAAATGTGCACCAGAGCCTTTTCCATAATCAGACTCATTTAAACCTATAAAGAAACATTTGTAGGAAAAAAAATTGTCATCATTTTCCAAGAGTCTGTGGGCAGTACAGTACCTGACAGGAAATTACATGATTTAAGGCCGTAGCCATAACAAAGGGGCGGACCTTCCTATGTCACCGCCCGTTGTTTTTGCAACTTTAGAAACAATCGCCGCTACATCCACCTAGAGCTGGGCGATTTTCTCAAAAAAAATCTGCAAGTTCACTATTCAAATCAAGTTTTTTTTTTTATGGACACCGCGTCGGTCCTGAGGCGCTGCGGGCAGGAGTTTTTAGGCAAGGCTGCGGCTTCGGCCTAGTCCATGGCGTCCGGCCTCGCGGACTAGGCCGAAGCTGCGACCTTGCCTAAAACCTCCTGCCCGCAGCTCTTCAGGACCGGTGTGGTGTAAGTGCCGATACTGGTGAAAAAAAAATCGATTTGCTGAAAATCAGAATTGCTTTGACCTCTCAACTTGATTCAGGTTTCAAATAGATTTTTTTCCCAGCCTTATTGCCACCGGTGAATCACACATACGCAAGATCGAGAAGTGCATACTGGTTACCCAGCATGCACCTTTCCAACGCTTATCCCAGAAGAGTTATCGATTGTGCTTCACATGCTCAAAATCATGATAGCAATGGCCACAACAGGAGGAACAAACTTGTGAGGATAACATGTATATATTAACAGCATCCACTATTAACCTTCTATAATCGTTTTTTATTTAATAATGAATTATGCTTGGATCAATTAAAAGAAAAAAATATGTGTCCGTAACTCTGCTTTAAATAGGCTTTGCCTGTCACAAAATGGCTGTCAGAGTCACATGGGATGGGAGCATCCAACCAGATCACTTCCCCAGTGACCCAGAAAACCTTAGAGGAACCATGTTACTCTTGACTTCCTCTCCAAATGCTGTTGCGGTTGAGCACCACATACAGTGGAGGAAATAGACTGCACCTGTCTACAAGCAGGGATTCTGACCACCACTGTATGGGTGGAGCGGACATTTTTCCCACTGACCCCCCCAATAAATTGGTTGTTTCAGGGGTTCCCCAACATCTGAAAATTATTTCATGGGTTCCTGTGGAGACAAAAGTTTGAGAAAGGCTTTTCTAGAGCAGTGGTACTCGACCTTGTCCTCAAGTACCCCCAACAGGCCAGGTTGGGGGTACTTGAGGACAGGGTTTTCCTTTCTCTTGTACAGGTGCTTTAAATGAGATTCAATGGATCGGTATTTTATTTAAGAAATTCCCCAAAAAAAGGCTTGTTGGGGGTACTTGAGGACAGGGTTGAGAACCACTGTTCTAGAGGGATCCCACAGGTATGATATATATCTAAGCCGGAACAACGTAAGTATGAAAAAATATCCATACCTCAAATTATTCTCTACCGATATGTATACAGAGAGGTATAAATATGTGTTTCTTTAGTTTTTTTACAGCACATTATATGCTGTATTTGTAAGTAGAAGAAGAAAAGGCAATGAATGTCAATGAATGAATAACCTGCTGCTGCCTGTGGCCAAGATAAGTCTACAGCAAACTAATACAATTAAGCAAACTATTCTTATTTAAAAATTTCTTTACTAACACTCCGTGGATCTATTAAACTGTCCCGATTTGGTAAAGAATTGTACACGTTTTCATTCAGAGATATATACAAGAAGGAAACACTTTGGAATCGCTCACTCATGGCCCCGTTCAATACTGTTATTTAGATGGCAGAGAAGGTGATTGTAGTCAATGGAACACACTGACATTGCCTCAAGGCACAATACCTCTACAGTTAAATCTCATCTAGCTCCCTAGGTTGAAATGTCCCTCTCAGTGTCTTGCTACACAGACAGAGATGACAAATACATCTGAGAATCAAGCAAGTAAAAATAGTTTAGAAGACCCTCAAAGGCACAGGAAAACATCTACAAAAAGAAAATGATAAGTGAGGTCTATTTTTTTGGCAGGCAGGGGGATTAAAGCAATGATAAGAGAACAATACTAAGTCATCGTGCAATTTTCCTTTGCTACCTTTAACAGATTTATTACAGTGTTAGAATATCGGGGCTTATTGTGGCTGATCGGGCCATGGGTAAGGTCCTGTCTTATATTTATTAATTGAGGCCAGTGTATCTTTAACCGGTTCCCTACCGGCTCACCCAGAATGGCTCCCCTGGGTGAAATCCCGCACAAGTACATCCTTCTCTTTTTCGGGCCATGTGATGCTCGCGCTGCATGGCGGGGAACCGGATGCATGTTCACCCGGGCACGATCATCACTGCCGGCCACACGCGGTTGCACGCACGAGAGCCAGCACAGGGAATTGTGTGTGTAAACACACAAATCCCTGTGCTGTCAGGGAAGAGGAGACATATTGTTTGTTCCTCTCCTCTCCTAGTCACTCACATCCCCACACAGTTAGAACACACTGAGGGAACACACAGTAAATCCCTTGATGGCCCCCTAGTGTTAAAATGGAGTTCCACCCAAAAGTGGAACTTCTGCTTTAAGCACTCTTTGCCCCCTAACATGCCCCATTTGGCATGTCATTTTTTTTTTTTTTTGGGGGGGGGTGTACCCTTTTTTGTGGGACTTCTTGTCCCACTTCCTGCTTCCTGCTTCCTATCTTCAGCCACCTAGGCGACTCCTCCTCGCCCCAGGCAGCCCCTCCCTGCCAGCAATCTTCTGGACACAACTCAGGTCCCAGAAGATCGACTGGCCAATAGGAGAGCGCAGTGCGACTCACGCATTCGCAGTGCGCGCCCAGCCGTGAAGCCGTAAGCTGTCACGGCCCGGGTGCCCACAGTTACCATGACGGCGCCAAACAGCCGCATCGCTGTACTGTGGGGCAGGTAAGTGTCGGTTTTTTTAAAAGTCAGCAGCTATGCTTTTTGTAGCTGCTGACTTTTAATAAACGAAAAAAATGAGTGGAACACCACTTTAACCCCTTCCCTGCCAGTGACATGTACAGAGTAATCAGTGCATTTTTATAGCACTGTTCGCTGTATAAATGTCACTGGTCCCAAAAATGTGTCAAAAGTGTCTGATCTGTTAGTTGCAATGTCGCAGCACCGCTAAAAATCGCAGATCACCACCATTACTAGTAAAAAAATATATATAATAAAAATGCCATAAATCTTTCCCATAATGTAGATGCTATAAGTTTTGCGCAAACCAATCAATATACTGTACGCTTATTGTAAATTTTCTTTACCAAAAATATGTGGAAGAATATATATTGTATTTAATTGGGGATATTTATTATAGCAAAGAGTAGAATTTTTTTTCAAAATTGTCGTTGTTTTTTTGTTTATAGCGCAAAAAAAATAAAAAAAACGCAGAGATGATCAAATACCACCAAAATAAATCTCTATTTGTGGTTAAAAAAGGACGCACATTTTGTTTGGGTACAGCATTGCATGACCGCGCAATTGTCAGTTAAAGTGACGCAGTGCGTCTCCTTCCTCTGCTATCAGCATGTGTCATTTCTGATAGTCTATACCACTGGTCTCCAAACTGGGGCCCTGGGTTGGATGTGACCCTTTTTTTGCCTTTATCTGGCCCTTGAGGCAATATTCCTACCACTGACACCAACAATGGGGTATAATTCCTACCACTGACACCAACAATGGGGTACTATTCCTTCCACGAACACCAATGATGGGGCATAATTCCTTCCACCGAAAAAAGTATTTTCCCCCCTAATACAAAAAATCGGGCATTGTTACTCCCACTGGGCACAGTCCGGCCCCTCAACTTAAGGACAGTAAACTGGCCCTTTCTTTAGAAAGTTTGGAGACCCCTGGTCTATACCAACACAAAAGGATTCCGGTAAATGGACCCTCTCCCCCTCCATCACATGTCAGGTTATTGACAGCCTCACATGTGCATGTTTCCTTATGAGTCCTATGATGTGTGTCCTTTCCCTCCACTCAGGTCTAAGATTACACTCAGCTGCCTGCTTTATGCTTTATGCTGTGCAGTGTGTGGCACCTAGACATGTGCAATTAGTTTTGTTCCGAATTTGTTTTTATCGGATTTTGACAAATCGTAAATTTGAATATTTGAAAATTCTTACATTTGAAAATATCAATAAATTCATCTAGCATCCAGCTAGGTAAAAAAAAACATATTTCTCTTTTGGGAGTGCTCAGTGCATGAATTGTGCATGCATGGTCCGCCGCTGTCTAGTATTTATAGGTACCATAGGAATGCATTTAGATTATGGATTATTAGAACATAGGGTGATCTGGGCAGTGTCCCAGGGTCCATAGTTTGATTTCTGCAGGAAGCCGATCAACATATTCATCTATGGAGAGCCCTTGGCTTAAAATCTGTAACATTAAAAAATCTATCCAGAAGTTGCCATAGCAATGCATTATTCACTTGATATTTAATAAATGTACTCCAGTTTAATGAATACAACAGTGAAATGTCAAAACTGTGCAATAACTGTTCAAATTCAGATGATTTATATCTAAATTTGTGCCATTTGCTTTTTCCTAGCTATAATGTCATAATGGCTTAACTCTTGTTGTCACTTTTAAAGGAACTTCTATAAAAGCACCAGTAGAAGTCATTGTCTGCAGGTATAAAAGAAAATCCACTTTTCAAGTCATTTAGCTATGCTAACATAATTATTCTATAAAGAATAACTCTTATAAAATCTTTAAAAAAAAATTTAAGTGCCTCGAATTTTCGAGATATTATGGCCCGGATTCACAAAGCACTTACGCCGACGTATAACAAGTTACGCCGACATAAGTGCAAATGTGCGCCGTCGTATCTGTGCGAAAGACCCACAAACAGAGATGCGCCTAAAACCAGGCTACACCACGCCGACGTATCTTGCTTACGCCGGCGTAGAGTCGGCGCACATTTAGGCTGGGTGCATGGTGCCGCTCCCATTGATTAGTCATTCAAATATGTAAATTAAGGAAATACAGCGATTCACGAACCTGCGTGCACCCGACGCAGGCTACGAGAGGTTCGCGTAAGTTGTACGTCCGGCGTAAAGTTAAGCTCCATAAAGGAGGTGTAACCCAGCAGCAGACATGCAAAGGTTTGCACCAGGGAACACAAGCCGGCCAAGCCGGCGTATTTTACGTTGGGCGTGTGTCTGGCTGGGCGTAGGTTACGTTCGTGGCAAACGCAGTGATCCGGCGTATCTTAAATGTACTTGTCTGGCGCTCGGACCATCATTTGCATGGGGTCACGCCTCATTTGCATGGCTTTGCATGGGTCAAGCCCACTTCCACCTGCGCCTTCAAAACCTACGCCACCTGCCTTTACACTCACATGAACTTTGGCCCACCCTTTGCATCTATAACAGCTTAAACTCTTCTGGGAAGGCCGTCCACAAGGTTTAGGAGTGTGTCTATGGGAATGTTTGACCATTCTTCCAGAAGCACATTTGTGAGGTCAGGCACTGATGTCAGACGAGAAGGCCTGGCTCACAGTCTCCATTCTAATTTATCAAAAATGTGTTCTATCGAGTTAAGGTCAAGACTCTGTGCAGGCCAGTTAATTAATTTTCTTCCACCCCCAAACTCGCTCATCCCTGTCTTTATGGCACTGGTCCAAATCATTTGGTGGTGGGGATTAGGGTGCAGGGTTGTTTTTCAGGGTTTGGCCCCAGTGAAGGGAACTCATAAGGCGTCAGCATACCAAGACATTTTGGACAATTTCATGTTCTCAAATTTGTGGGAACAGTTTGGGGGTGACCCCTTCCTATTCCAACATGACTGTGCACTAGTGCACAAAAGAAGGTCCATAAAGACATGGATGAGCGAGTTTGGGGTATAAGAACTTGACTGACCTGCACAGAGTCCTGAGCTCAACCCAATAGAACACCTTTGGGATGAATTAGAGCGGAGACTGCAAGCCAGGACTTCTCGTCATCAGTGCCTGACCTCACAAATGTGCTTCTGGAAGAATGGTCAAACATTCCCATAGACACATTTCTAAACCTTGTGGACAGCCTTCCCAGAAGAGTTGAAGCTGTTATAGATGCAAAGGGTGGGCCAAGTCAATATTGAACCCTACGGACTAACACTGGGATGCCATTAAAGTTCATATGCGTGTAAAGTCAAGTGCCCCAATACTTTTGACTATATAAATATATATAAATATATATATATAATACATGTATAAGTAGTAATGTAATGATTATGTGATATATATGTGTGTATATATATCTATCTATATATACACACATATATATTACAGAATCTTACACCATTACACTATTTTAATACAGGATAAAAAAAATCTGTCCGTAATCATGTAATTGCCCTGGTCTGGTCACGTTGTCTGAAGCTCTGGCACCACAGTCAGTGGCAGAAGGGGAGTGGAGAAAGCTCTGACAATGGATGGACATCTGAGTTTTCATTATTTCCTATGGTGAAACTCGCTTTGATATACGAGTGCTTTGGATTACAAGCATTATTCTGAAACGAATTGTGCTCATAATCCAAGGTATTATTTTACATGGTACAACAGGCATACATCAGGAATATGAAGTGTTGGTATAACAAGCACTTTAACTTAGGCTTTTTTTCCCGCACATGGTGCTCCAATACATTTCATTCACATTGCAGTTTAAAATTCATTTTCCCGGAGATTAAGTCATTACTACTTATACAAGATTCAATGGGAGGGTGAACTAATTAGTCAACCTACCTCAACCTGTCCATTAACTTCAATAATTAAATGCAATGGATTGAGCCAGATGACCTTGTTGGCCCTACAGAAGAAGAGGTTTCAAGCCCAGCAAGTGTAAATCCGTGTAAAGAGGCATCACTTGTATCCTAATAGTAGAACATTTTTAAACAATTTGTGCCAAAACATCTTTTGAGTTGCTAATGCACTTTCTGAGCCTCTCGACCATATGGAAAGGAGCACTGACCCAGACAAAAAGTTTTCCTTCTCGGAAACAAAGAACCGCAGACTTATTTCACTCTGGATAATAAAATTAGCTTTTAGCAGCCATAAGACACCTTGGACTAAATCAAACTTTAATCCAAAACTCAAACTCCTGTAAAGCTTCCAAACAATCAGCGCCAAAAGTCGCCAAATTTAGCATGTGTTAGCGGCAAAGTCTGGATTATCATATGCTTAGACAGCCAAGAAACGGAATCCCTGAAATCCCCAATTCCCAATTATATAGCTCTACCACATTTATCATGCCTGAACAATGTGAACAGCAAACCAAGGACAGCTTCCTCGTCATCGATTCTGCATTACCCAACACTTTCCTTTCTATTATGTTGAGATTTTTAAACACATTTATTCCAGTTGAAATATATATGTAAGGGCTGTACCAAAAGTAATTAAAAAAACGGGTATAACATTTGTATTAACTTACATAGGTCATTCAAATTCCTCTTTTCTACAAATTGTTTTTATCAATTTTTCCAACAGAGCAATAAATACAACATACAATACCCATACAAACAAACATACAACAATAATGGTCTCAATAAGTACCCCTTACAAGAATAAGAGTAAGAAGGAGACATCTTCTACCATTACTACTTCTAGATTTTCTCACTCCTGTTTCTAACCCAGGCCTAATCTTCCCACATATTCTCCCATAAATTCCTCTTGATGTGCCTCATACACACGATCGGAATTTCCGATGGAAAGAGCCGGATGGACTTTTTCCATCGGAAATTCTGATCGTATGTATGTCCCATCTGAGTTTTTCTATCGGATATTCTGAGGAATTCCGTCTGAGTTTAGATAGAGAACGTGTCTCTTTTACTCCGATGGAATTCCGTCGGAATTCCGATGTGAGTTTGGCCGGGCAAAAGCCAGATCGTGTGTACGGGGCATAACTCTTCCCCTATAGTAACTCTTCTTCTTTTTCATTGCAGGCAAATAAAGGATCCCAAGCAGAAGCAATATGCCGTCATTGAGTTATTGATGAAGGATGGGTGCAGGATGTCCGACATCAACAGAAGGCTACAAAATATTTATAGAAATTACACCATTGAAAAGAGTCACCAATGACAAGATATTACTCTTGTCCAGTGGTGTCATCTCTATAAACGTTCTGTAGCCTTCTGTAAATTGAGGAAATCCTGCACCCTTCCTTCATCCAGAACTCTGTGATGACAGGTTGCTTCTGCTCGGAATCCATTATTTACCTCCAATGAAAAAGAAGAAGAGTTACTAAAAAGGAAGAGTTACTCAACATGTAAAAATTTGAATGACCTACGTAAATGATTAAAAAAGGTATGCCCATTTTGAATTACATTTAGTACAGCCTTTGTACTGTATATACTGTATATGCAACAAACTATAGAGAAGTTGCAGCCTTTTCCATAGAATTGTATTTTCTTTTTTTCACAAAGGTCAGCATATGCATAGCATACTACCTCATTATGTATTACTCACCTCAGATCAAAGGGGGTTATTTCCAGGTATCGCGGCTCCAGCACTGTGATTTGCCGGAGCCACAATGACGTCACTCGGCGCGCGGGAGCCGCCAGTCACGGCATATAGACATCGGCGCCCGTCATTTTTGTAAATATCTCTGTGAAGGTTTAGGAGATATTTCAAGCACCTACAGGTAAGCCTTAATCTAGGCTTACCTGTAGGTAAAAGTGTTTGTAAAGGGTTTACAACCCACTTTAATGTCACTTAACGTATAATAAAGTGCCTAAACCTCAATCAATTGCCCTGAAACTTTGCACAGCCTAAGTTTTTAACTTTCCAAACCTATCCTAGAAGTTTCATGCATTTCGGTGTTCCACGAGGCCAACTAGAGACATTAAGCTTGTTTTTTGGGGAGCTTAATGTTCACATTAAATGTTTTAGTATGTCCCTAGCAAACGTGACAATTTGTTCACACATACTATACCATACAATTTAAACAGAAGCCAATTAACCTACTAGCATGTCCTCAAAGTATGGGAGGAATACACATGGGAGAACATGCAAACTCCATGCAGTCAGTGCCAAGTCAAGATTCAAACCAAGGACCCCAGTGCTGCAAAGCATAAGGGCTAACCACTAAGCCACTATGTTGCTCATTCTGACAGGTACTGAATGCAATATTGTATTTTCTTGTTACTGTTCTTTGTACTAAATTCTGGTAAGTACTTAATTCTAAATGCATGTGGCCTTAGTTCCTTTCTCACATGTCTATGCAGAACACATTGAGAACACAAGGAACAGGATGGAATGGCAGGGTTAAATGAACTGTAGTCATTACCGTTCTTTGTTCCCACAGGTCATTAGGCACAGGAATAGGAACATTCAAAAATGTTTCTAAATTTACTGATTACCACTTGTGCTGGCACAATGATATAATTCAAGTTATTATGGCCGATATTACGAAGATGTCATCATACACCACAGCTAATTATGTTGTTGTCCTATCTGGATGATGCTGTGATCCATATTAAAGCTGCTAAGGACATCTTCTGCGCCTGCACAAGTTCCCTAAATTATTTAACTACATTTAAGCAGAGCTGCTAGTTACTAAGGAGTGCAAAGAGTCTAAAGAGAAACTAAAGCCTTGTACACACGATCGGATTTTCCAACGAGAATTGTGTGTTGACAGCCTGTTGGCAGTAATCTGACTGTACACTCCATCGGAAAATTGTTGTCGGATTTTCTGCGGACAAATGTTGGATGGCAGGTTTTAAAAATTTTCGTGGACAATGGTCTGTTGTCGGATTTTCCGAGCGTGTGTACACAAGTCCATCGGACAAAAGTCCAAAGTACAAACACGCATGCTCGGAAGCAATGCTCACCAAACAAAACATTAGCCGAAGGTGCCCAAAAGGTGGCATTAAAGAACTGAAAAACCACATAGTACGTCTAGTACGTCACTACGGTCGGGTTTGTTGGCCGACAATTTTTTGCCATTTGTATGCAAGACAAATTCCTGACCAACGCCCTTCGGACAAAAGTCCAAGGCTTTGTCTGTGGAAAATCGGATTGTGTGTACGAGGCTTACGTGTAGGTGCAAGGAGAGTTCATGCCCACCTAATGCCAGCAAGCCAATAGACATTTCTAGCCTGCTGAGGATCTTCCAAACCTTCTGCCCAATATTGTTATTGGCACACCTATATTAGTAGGGGTTTATCTTGCCAGCAAAAATGGGATCTGATAAATATTCACAATATTACTTGGATGACTGTCCTGAACTTACTACTAGGACTAGGGACTAGCTTGTGTTCGGTCTGACCATTGGTCCAGCTTGGACCAGCGTAAGTATAAGTGTGGGCAATGTGCAGCTTGGGGTGTCGGTGGCAAGGAATACACTCAGAGGCCAAGGAGGATGAAAACAGTATATTGTGAGAGTTCCAACAATGTACGAACAAGCCAGGCAGAAAGGCTAAGTCAACTGGAGCCTCCCCCCTTGCTAAAAAACAAAACAAAAAAAAAGTGTGGGAATTCAAAGTTCCCGCTATGCAGAGTTGTGACCGGGGCTTGGCAGCTGAGTGTTTCTGTCCAGTCCTTCCTTTGTACTTGTATAAAGATGGCCATGCATTATGCAATCTGATTGTGTATTTAGTGGGAAAGGTGATCACTGATTGATTGCATTTCATTTAGGGCTGTTACTGATCAAAATTTTTCTGTTCGATTAATCTTTTTTTTTTTTATCGATTAATCGACTAATTTCGATTAATTATAACGCACATACATTTCCAACTACTTTTAGCTGATCTCCTTGCAGGCTGATTCCCAGTGCAGCTACCAACCACTGGAAAAATAGATAGCAGGATACAAAAAACACACAAAGGCAGCGCTCGATGGGAATAGCATTAAAACTTTTATAGTCTTCAAGTAGGTAACAAAATAAATATTGCACTGGAGATAAAAATCGATGTAGCTACATAAACTGTAAAAATGGTCCGAGTAATATCAAACGGTAGCAAAAGCAGTCATAAAAACATGTAGCTAAGTATGATACTGGTATAAAAATGTGTACAACGATACCACTGCTGAATCCAGATGAGGAGAGGTTAACATCAATCCGTTGGCATGTAGATGTCCCATGAAGGGAACTATCACAACTCCCAGTGGATGGTTGTAGAATCCCAGATTGATAGAGGGAAGTGTAACAGCCCTTGCGTGTGGCAGATAGTAAGGTCCCGCCGGCATGCAGATATGAAGGCACAGCAAAGGAGCCCTTCAGATGGACACGGCAAGCCCCGCCGGTGTCCGTGACGTTACTGGATCTCCGACGGAACTCCCTGAAGGCCCAGAAGCCGGTGAAGAGGTGAGTACCAATCAAAAGAATTTTAATCGATCAAAAAGATTTTGATCGATCAAACAAATTAAAGATTAATCGATTAATTAAAAGTTAATTTGCACAGCCCTAATTTCATTTAATAAACTTGCACCTGGGAATGGGAGGGTAGATGATGCAGGGTGTGTGTGTGCTAATTAGGTCAGCTGGTCAACTCCTTCCTGTGTCATGACCTAAAGTCTGATCAGCAAGAAAGACATTACTAATAGAAATGTCTGGAAACGTGGATTAGGACAAGAAAATGATGGACTGTGGATTTAATGGAAAGCTTTGATATTTATGCAAAAAAATTCCATGAATGCTATATTGGTGCATAGGAGAGATTAAGGGAAAAAAAAACTTGCCCTTTAAGACTATAAGTAAGAGGTCATTACAGTGTTTCTCAGTGTTTCTTGAAATCAATACTATTCCAGTGGTCTACAGAGCTCTTAGACAACAATGAATGTTTCAAATAAACTTCAAATGTCAACTCCAAAAGCAATCAGGATCTACTGAAGACCGAAATAATGCTGATATTCCTTGACATTACTAAACTGAATGATAGAAACTTACTTCTTAGTCTCTGGGAAAGAGATTGAGACTGAATGCAATACTGGATTTTTTTTCCTGATAATACAATTTTTTGTATTTGTTTATCTGTTAATTAGTGTACAGTGTATGTCTGAGGGACCCCTGAAATATCCATGTATTGACCCTGCCATGTCAATGAAACAAATTTGCGAGAATAAGAAAAGAGAAGGCATCTGACCCCAGGGGGATCAGGGCACTTGGTCCCGTTTAGCTTCTTACAGTAATGATTTATCCTCAGTGCTGCAATGCGAGCCGGCAGCTGACATTTAAGATCCCAATTCAAAGAGCTCGAGGCCAACCTTTTGATGTAAACTTGTGTGGTTGAGGTTGCAATGTGAAGCTTGCATTGCTCCTCTGCACTGGCAGGTCTCTTTCTCTCATCCAGTCAACACATTCGCCAGGACTGTCAGAAGATACTGATCTGTCCGGGTCACTTAAGCACACTGTGTCACAAAGTGCTAATACACGATCCGTTAGATAACTGTAGCAAGACGTGTCAAACCAAGGGAGAATATAAACCTGATGGCAAAAAAAAAATATCTCACGTTCCCATAAGGAAACAGAGTTTACTAGGATGCACTATGAGATAAATAGAGTTTACTAGGATGCACTATGAGATAATTAGAGTTTACTATAGGGTGACCAGACATCCCCAGTTTCAGGGGACAGTCCCCTGATTGAGGACACTGTCCCCGGACCAAGTCTGTCCCTGTCTTTGCCCCCAGATTGGATTTAATAAGGGGCAGGGGCAATTTCAAAGACAGTCAGTGCAGAATTAAAATAAAAAAAATAAAATTACACCCCTCGCTCCGCCGTACCTACTAACATAGGGGGGGTTGTATTTTTTTTCATTATCTGTGCCCCTTTCTGATGATCATGTGCTGATCAGAGCGGAGGGAATATTTCTTCAGTTTCGGGCGCATGCCCATTCAGCTCCGCTCGCATGTTCTTCTGCCTTGGCTCAAATCCTGACCAGCCACCTGCCTATCTCCTTGCCTTCCCTGGCGGAGTGATCTTCCTCCGCTCCCCATCCATTAGTAGCCAGGGCCCAGAGACTGAGACTTGAGAGGCTGTGAGGCGGGCGGTGACCGGCAGAGAGTTGCTGATTGTTGCCATTACTTGTAAAAAAAAAATTTGTCCCCGGATTTCATTTTAATAATCTGGTCACCTTAGTTTACTAGGATCATTATATTACTAGTATATTGTATAAAATCATTCCATTCATAGTGCTGGTTGACTGATGGGACATTTTTACATGCAGATTACACATGGGGTAGGGGGTGGGAAGATTTTAGCACTGATCCTGAAAAACAATGAACAATCCCACATTCATATAAACCTATGCCAGTTCAGGAAAATTCTAAATTAAATTAAATAAACATATAAGAGTTGTTTTACCTGTCAAAGGATTTGTATTTCTCCCTATCCAGTTTTGAGATTTACAAAGCCCCTACCAGACAGAGACAGCACAACCAGTCTTAAGAGTTGGCTTTTCCCTACTGCACTTAAAGCCCAACACCAGAAATTAGACAGAATCTACCGTTGTAGTCCCCCCCCCTTTTATCCCCAGGGTGCAGGCATATAGAGTTATACTAACCATACTCCTCTCTCCTGTACCTCCATCCATGCAACCTCTCCCGAGAAGCCTATTCTCTAAGGCAATGTTTTTAGGGAATTTCAGTCAAGTTACAGAAGTTGAAATATAAACATGACTATTAAAAGTCAAGAAAAATTGCTTTAAAAAATACCACATCCATAAAACAATAGCAAAAAAATATATATGGATTTTACATAGTTGGTAAGGTTGGATAAAGACAATAGTCCATCAAGTTTAACCTGTGTAGGTGTACATGTGTCAATGTCGATAATCATTTCTTTAAAAAATATCAATACCTGCTGAAAACCCCCTTCTCAGCTTAAAGGGGTTGTAAAGGTTAGTTTCTTTGGGCCAGATTCTCAAAGGCGTTACGACGGCGCAACACCATTAGCGCCGTCGTAACACCTCATCTGGCCCCGGGTATCTATGCGACTGATTCTCAGAATCAGTTGCGCATAGGTACCCATTAGATCTGACAAGCGTAAGGCTGTTACGCTGTCAGATCTTAAAAGTAATTTTTTTCCCGCCGCTAGGTGTCGCATCGTCGCTTTTCCCCGTCGTCTATGCAAATGAGGTAAGTACGGCGATTCCCGAACATACGCGAGGTCGACGCAGCGAATTAACGTCGCTTGCGTAGCGTACCCGACGCGTAAGGTTGCCCCTGCTAATTAGCAGGCGCAACCAATGTTAACTATGGCCGTCGTTCCCGCGTCGAATTGAATAAAAATTACGTTGTTTGCGTAAGACGTCCGTGAATGGCGCTGGACGCCATTTACGTATACATCTAGGCAAATGACGTCGGGGCGACGTCATTTAGCGCAATGCACGTCGGGTAATTTACCCGACGGAGCATGCGCAGTACGCTCGGCATGGGAGCGCGCCTAATTTAAATGGTGCCCGCCCCATTTGAATTGGGCGGGCTTGCGCCGAGCAATCTAACGCTACACCGCCGCAAGTTTACAGGTAAGTGTTCTGAGAATCAGGATTTAAACCTGTAGACCTGCGGCAGTGTAACGTAGAGCTCATACATTACGCTGCCCAGGAGCAGCGCTAATGTATGAGAATCTGGGCCTTGGTTTCTAAATAGGTTCCTTTAAGCTAGTGCATTGTTGGTTCACTTACCTTTTCCTTCGATTTCCCTTGTAAATGTTTTTTTTTCTTTGTCTGAATTTCTCACTTCCTGTTCCTCCTCAGTAAGCTTGCCCCCGTCATCTGAGCCGTTCTGACTGGGGGTTAGTCAGTGTGCTTGCCCCCTCTCTTGGGACTACATCCCTGCAACAATGCACTAGCTTAAAAGAACCTATTTAGAAAATAAAAAAATAACCTTTACAAACACTTTAAGGTTAAACCGCTTCTCCTCCTATCTCATTGTTTGGCCCCTTGTCCTCTTACACTCCCCGAGACTGATTTTTAGATGTAAAGTGCTGGTGTGTGTGTCTGTACAGTGTTATTATTTTTTCCTTAACCACTTGACCTCCGGAAGATTTACCCCCGTTTATGACCAGGTACATTTTTGCTTTTTTTTGCTGGGAGACACTGGAATTAAAATCCTCTGCCTAGTGAACTACAATGCCACCAGCGGGTAATCTAATGCCGCGTACACACGATCGAAAATTCCGTCAAGAAAAGTCTGATGTGAGCTTTTGTTCGGAAATTTCCGACCTTGTGTATGCTCCGTTGGACTTTCGCTGTCAAAATTTCCCCCAACAAAAGATTCAGAGCAGGTTCTCTATTTTTCCGCCCAAAAAAGTTCCTATCGGAAAATCCGCTCGTCTGTATACAATTCTGATGCGCAAAAAAACACGCATTCTCAGAATCAAGCAGAAGAGCCAAACTGCCTATATTGAACTTCATTGATCTCAGCTCGTCGTACGTCTTGTACGTCACCGTGTGCTTGACGGTTGGAATTTCCGACAAGATTTGTGTGAACGTGTGTATGCAACACAAGTTTGAGCCAACATTCCGTTAGAAAAAAATCCATGATTTTCTTGTCGGAATTTCCGATCATGTGTAAGTCCTGACATGAACCTAGCCTTCCCCTCTTCAAAAAAAAAGACGTTTAGGCTCCATGCACACTGAAGCTGATAAAAGCTATACAAAACGACAGTAGCTTTGCAGGGCGCCTTTCAACGTTTTTTTTATCGTTTTTGCAATAGCTTTAATCAGCGTTTTTGAGTGTAGCTTTTTTTTTTTCAATGGATAAAAAAACACAAAAAAACGCTGGCGCTTTTGAGCGCTTTTCTGCGTTTTGCGTTTTTTTTCGCCTAAAAACTGCACTTTGAACGTAAATTTTGGGCGTTCAGAAAAAAGCCAATAAACTCCAAAGCTCATTAACACTAAAAAACGCCCAGGTGTGCATGGGCACATAGGCTAACAGGCTAATAGATTTCAGTTTATGGGCTTTAAAAAAAAAAGCCAAAACGCCAATAAACTGCAGTTTATCAGCTTCAGTGTGCATGGAGCCTTAGTCTTTAGTTTTTCCCAGTATTGTTTGGTGCCACAAAGACAGCTGAGTTACAATAATCATATCTGAATCTGATTAAGCAAATAAAGTCAAAGAATAAAATTCCTGATCAGAGATAAATAAGAAAAACGACAAAAGAAAATAGGAAATCAGCTAAAACAAAATATTTCAGTGACTTAAAACACAAATGATGAAAACAATCAAGATTTGAAACAACAGAGGAAAGAAGAAAGCTTTGGTTGTGCAGAATTGGAGGAATGATGGAAGGTACAAACAGATCATTGATTTCCCAGCCAGGCAATTGTCTTGACAGATAAGAGAAGCGAGCTTCCAGAAGAAGAAAGGCAACTGGCAGGTGCTTGAAAAGCGATTCCGCAATCCTCTGCTTTTGCTTTATTTAATATAAAGCCGCGCATTTCCGTTATAGACTTAATATGCGTCGTCATTGTTCGCTAATGTGTCTACCCTCTACCCCCCCAAAAAGAACTCACTAAAATGAACAAATTGACTGTCATCGCCTCGGAGAGCTTAGACAACAACAGAGAAGCCAAACTTTTTTTTTTTTTTCCTTCCAGAATAGGATCCAAAACATGCAGCAATAAATCATTGCGACTATAACACCAATCATAGCAACTAGAACACAAAATCATTCACTAAAAAAAAATAAAAAATGAAAATAAAAGACAAAGAATGAAATAGCGCCAGGAAACGTGTGATTTTCATAGAGCGGGCCAAGTTGCACAAGGTTCAGTCATTTAGAGAAGCCAAGTTAAACAAGACACAATTAAGCTCAACCTGGCTCCCTGTAGACTTTTTAAAAGCTAAAGACATTGGGTTAATGAGAATGCTTGTCTGTGTGTGGTGAAGCTAGGGAACGGGAAAACGCTTACACTCGAATTTATCATATAACTGTCTTCTCAAGGACTATCCACAGTGGTTTGTCTATTGTTAGTAGCAGTCCTATATAAGTGCCCTCACAGATCATGGATTGGGTGAGGCCAGGAGGAATTACATATATATATGCAGTTTTAAATTGTATGTTACCCAAATATTTTTTTTTCTATGTGTATTTTATAAATCATAGGGCCAGAACCACAGTGAGAGTACGCCGGCGTATCTACTGATACTCCGGCGTACTTTCAAATTTCCCGCGTCGCATCTTTAGTTTGAATCCTCAAACCAAGATACGACGGCATCTGGGTTTGATCCGACAGGCGTACGGCTTCGTACGCCTTTGGATCGTAGATGCAATACTTCGGCGTCCGCTGGGTGGAGTTTGCATCGTGGTATGCAAATTAGCTATTTCCGATGATCCACAAACGTACGCGCGGCCGTCGCATTCTCTTACATCTCTCTAGTCGGCTTTTTCCGGCGTATAGTTAAAGCTGCTTTTTTGCGGCGTATAGTTAGATTTGCCATGTTAAGTATGGCCGTCGTTCCCGCGTCGAAATTTGAATTTTTTCTTTTTTTTGTGTAAGTCGTCCGTGAATCGGGATGGACGTAAGTCACGTCTAAGTTTAAAGAGGAGTTCCACCCAAATTTGGAACTTCCTCTTAACCCACTCCTCTCCCCCTTACATGCCACATTTGGCATGTAATTTTTTTGGGGGGGGAGTGGGGGCTTCAGCACGAGTGGGACTTCCTGTCCCACTTCCTCCTTCCTGTAGGCGACTAAGCTTAATCGCCTTCAGGAAGTGGCTGCTGTAGGCGATCGCCTAGGACACGTCACAGGTCCTAGGCGATCTCCTGGCCAATTACACGGCGCGGCGCCGGGCCGCGCCGCTCGCGCATGCGCAGTTCCGCGCCGCTCGCGCTCGCGCATGCGCAGTGGGTGCCCGGCCGTGAAGCCGAAAGCTGTCACGGCCGGGTGCCCACACTGAAGATGAAGACGCCGGCCGGGGAGGGGGGGAGAGGAGCGGAGCCCCGGCCGGCGCGTCGCTGGAGCGCTGGAGCAGGTAAGTGCCTGTTTATTAAAAGCCAGCAGCTACACTTTTTGTTGCTGCTGACTTTTAATAAACATACAAATGGCTGGAACTCCCATTTAAAAAAATGACGTCCTTGCGACGTCATTTCGCGCAATGCACGGCGGGAAATTTAGAAACGAAGCATGCGCAGTTCATTCGGCGTGGGGACGCGCTTCATTTAAATGAATCACGCCCCCTAATCGCCGATTTGAATTCCGCAGCCAGAGATACACTACGCCGCCGTAACTTACGGCGCAAATTCTTGTGGATTTGAAACAAAGCCAAGTAAGTTGCGGCGGCGTAGCGTATCTTAGATACGCTGCGCCGGTGCCGATCTATGTGGATCTGGCCCAATGTCTCTATCATTTTTAAGGAACTGCCTATGTAAACAAGGCAAAAAACTAAAAAATGCAGCGCTGTGTGATACTGAACCTTACAAATGCAAAAATAGTGCCAGAAACAATGAAATCAATATTGCTAAAAAAATTAACTATGAACATAAAAAAAAAAAATGTTTTTGTGTAACAAGCAAGCTTACAGTGAAAGAAATGTAGTATATATGTTTTTTACTTACCTTTACTTACATATACTCTATCTATATTTATTTTTGACAGATTGTAACATTACTATTAGGCCCTATTTGGGCTCCATGTCTGCTGCTTAGTGCTCTAAAGGCTCCCAGACAAAAAGTTTGTGTTATATCAGTATGTAAGTGTATATTTTACAATAACTTTATGATGTCAGTCAGAGGATTTAGTCACTGGTCGTAATTGACTATTAAAACTACATACCTCTTTTGTTTAGAATATCAATAGGATCAAGCCTCAGATATCTTTACTTGGACCTTTTTGGTATTTCACCATAGGCATGCGGACAGGGTGTGCCAGGTGTGCCTGGGCACACCCTAATCACCCTCTGTTGTGCAGATTGCACCAAAATATACTGCGTTAAACATGCACTAACGCACAGAAAAATACAGCATTGAACGGCACATAACACAACGAAATATACAACGTTAAACGTGCACTAATGCACAGAAATATGCTGCATTAAACGCGCAGTAACACCCTGGAATATACTGCGTTAAACATGCAGTAAAGCACAGAAATATACTGCGTTAAGCGTGCATTAACACACAAAAATAGACCCCTGATATTTCATCAAAGTCATGTCATGTCATGTTCTAGGTGGCCCACACCCCCTACAGTTAGAACACACCCAGGGAACACAGTTAACCCCTTGAGCACCCCCTACATTTTCAGTCTTTTTTTTTGTTTATAGCGCAAAAAATAAAAAACGCAGAGGTGATCTAATACCACAAAAAAGAAGCTCTATTTGTGGGGAAAAAAGGACATAAATTCTGTTTGGGTAATTGTCAGTTAAAGCGACGCAGTGCCGTATCGTAAAAAATGGCCTGGTCATTAAGGGGGCAAATCCTTCCGGGGCTGAAGTGGTTAATACCGTTGTAACTTGTTATACAAGTCCATCTAAATCTGCTAACACTACCCTCTCTCCAGACTGGCAATGCTCCTGTCCAAGAGTATCTCTGTTGGCCCTTCATCCAGAGTGGGGGCGCTGTAATACAGGAGGTGTATTACTGGCCAGGTCGCCATTTGTAAAATGAAGGGGAAACCTTAAAAAAATTTATGACTGGTAAACTGCAATATATTACAGTTCTGTTTTTAGAAATAAATACGCTTTACGTATAGCCCCCATGTAAAAATAAATGCAGTGCATTTACCGAGTGCTTTAAACTATAGAAATACCAGTTCAGCATATGAGGCAGAGACATTTGGTATTCTGGTCCCTTTGGCCCATTCGGTCTAACAGAAAAAAAAAATCATTCAGTGGCTGAATTAGCACAAACCTAGGCCAAGAAATCGTAAGCGCAATATAACTATTTTCCTATGTCAGCATTTGTTAGCATTAATCCTTGGTGGATTCAAGTGTTGGATGTGTAGTGTGTTAAAATAATTAGTGGCTATAGAATAGAAGGTGTATTATTTTTTTATTGTTTAGGTAGACTAACCCTATCCTTTGCTTTGGACTTAAAGCAGAACATCACCCTGAAGGGAAAGTTCTGCTTTATGTCCTCCTGCTCATTCCTCTACATTTGGCACATTAAAAATGTTTGAGGCAGCAGGTACCTGGTAGGCACAAATTGGATTACTAGGCCTACCAATATGTGTATATAAGCTCAGGAAAAAAGCTCACCTGCCTAGTGCAAACAAATTCCAATCTACTCACAAAGGCACAATTTAAATATAATGTACGCTTGCCAACAAGCTATAGGGAGTATGTTCATCCTCCAAGGTGCAGCTAATGCGTTTCAAGGGCATTGCCCTCTTCCTCAGAGCTGCACCCTGGTGAATGGACACTCTCCCAGTGGCTTGTTGGGAAGTGTATGTAGCACTACCCCCCGCTGTGGCTGCTAATAATTGGTTCCCCTATTCCTGCACAGCCAAGCCACATGCATTTTACACTTGCATCCAGACACAAGAAATCAGTCTCTGGGCTAGTTTGTGTTGTTTTTATTAGGGATAACAACTTGAACGGGGTAGAGGGGTTATGGGATGCCAAACTTGACTAAAACAACAAATAGGGACAACCAGGGCCGATCCTAGGCAGGGTGCACAGGGTGCATTGCACCCAGGCGCCTGCAGAGGTGGGGGCGCCGAACATCTAACAGACTCTCTAACAGAAGCCCTCTCTGTGTCCATCACAGAGGCCCCCCCTCCAGGTCCCAATAAAGTACTCTGCTTCTCTTCCTGTATTTTGTTTATTGTTAACAGATCATGTAAGGATCCCAGGGGAATGAAGACTTCGTGGGGGAGCATCTCTGGGGCTGAGTCAATGCCATAGAAACATTTGTAAAGGGGAGGAGTTGGTAAAATGATGACGCCCATGTGGGGGCGCCAGAAATATTTCTGCACCCAGGCGCCTGTGACCCTAGGATCGGCCCTGGGGACAACTTCCTTCTTATGTACAGAGAAAAGATCCTGGATTGCTCTCCTTCCTGGACACAATCAGTCTTTAAAGGAGTTGTAAAGGAAATGTTTTTTTGGCTAAAATTAATGTCTGCAAGGTAGACAGACAGAATAGTGTAATGATTCTGTTAAAAAACGAGTAAATACCTATTAAATTCCTTCATCTATATCACCTCCGGCATTCTAGTTTCTGTTCTCTCATTCACTTCCTGGTTTGCATCGCTCGTTCATGTAAGAACTACATTTCCCAGTATGAACTGCGGCACACCCAGTAATTCACACCTCCTTGAAGTCTTTAACACGTAGAGAGCGTCCTGCCACACAGATGTAGTTCCCAGGAGGGGGTGAGCACGTCACTGACCACCACAGTAAAGCCTCCCGTCATGGTGGTGAGTAAAATCAGACAAGCAGGAAGTGAACAGAACAGAGAAGAAATAGAGCAACTTCTGAGCAAAAACGAACAATGAGGAAGTGAAAAGAGGAATGTCTGCAGGTAAAGGATGCTTATTATGAAAAAAAATGTTTTCCTTTACAACCTCTTTAAGGGTCAGATAGCAAAAGTCCCTTGCGGACTAGGAGCTCTTAGTCCACTTTTGAAAAAAGCACAAAATATTGCAAAACTACATGCTGGAGTATCTCCTGTCCTTTGTAGAACTGCTCCTAGCTCCACTGCCTGCAGGTACTACCAGCCCTCCTGGCTGCTCGTCTACCGTCCGCCTGACTGCTCTAAAAATCTCCCAGGACAAGGGATAAAAGTACAGCGCTGTCCTTTGAAAACCTACTACATATGTCCCTTTTACATCCCTGGGTGTGCTGATGTAGTCACGCTGTCCTTCTTGCTCCCTGCTGCTCTTAGGCAAGATTTATTCTCAAGCCAGATGCTGAAAGGATTCTTCCCAGCAAGCCCAGACCCAGCATAAACGCAAAGCCCCCCCACCCCAGACCTAGGGGACTCCTAGGCCACCAACAGGCTCCTTAGCACTTCATATTCCACCTGACTCCCCTGCTGGAAAGGCTCCACCATATTTATGGGCTGACCCAGCCACCCTGCTAGGCCCTCTGCCAGTGGATTTGCAGAATCCCTAAAGTATTTAGAGCAGGACCTCCTGGCCTCCGCCCACTAACTTCCAGAAGCTTTTACCAGCTTCTACATCCAGGGAAGGTACCAGAGACCTGCCTCTGTAGAGTCATCCAGCCTGACTTGCAATAACCTGACACAATTACTGACTCACATAGTTACCTACACCTACACTAGTAGCACACTAGAGGGTGCTCCATGTACCTGCTATTTATTGTGTGCCATTGTGAATATATTGGCATTTGTTTTTTTAAGTCCTACAGTAATGCACTAGGCTGGTGTGCTTTTTTCCTCTGCTTGTATTCTAGTATTGGTTTTCCCCAAATTGAAGAAGCTGCAAGGCCATTCCAGCGCATCATTGGTGGCTAACTATTTATAGACTTATGCATCTACGCTGTCAAGATTGAAGACAAGCTTGTCCTCTTTGTGGACTATTGTGTCGGCAGTGTTCTCTTTTTTCTGTAGTGCTGACAAGATTTTTAATTCATATTTTGCTAACAATATAAGTTAATAACAAAATGTTATGCCCACTTTTGTACTACTTTTATTTGCATTAATTTTGGTACAGCCCTCATTCACCCAAATAAAGACAATAATTGTAATTCCAAATTTAATTACATACATTTCCCACACATTTCTCCACTGCTAACTAACATTTCTCTTTTTCACCATTGATCCTTTCTGCTGATAGAGAACAGTCTTTATATCAGTCCTCTGAGTTCCAGCTTGGAGCCTGGTGACAGCACTTGGAATGCCACATGTTTCATCATTAGTATGACACTCTGGATGTCCCAGGTTTCTGAGCTGGTGTTTTCATCATGAATCAATCAATTACACTTGTCAGCTTAGAAATGAGTCATATTGTCTATCATCTGATATGTGCACCCTCCCAACCCAGCTGGCTTCTCATTTGTGACAATCGCATAGCTGGTTGTGTTTGTGTGACAGCATTTGGAGAGCAAAGGTAGTCCTATTAGAGGTGCATCCCCTGGGCTGAGGCCCTGTTCTTGGAAACATTCACACTTTGTTTAACACAACATTACCCGCCACACAACTGATCAATTAACTTCTAGCGCTTAATTGGATCTGAAGTATGTACTTGAAAACTCATTTACAAACCGGTACTTCTTGGCACTCTTCTTCCTGGCTCATTGGCTCGGATTACCAAACTTTAGTAAATCTTTGCAATCTGTATAACGTGACTAATGAACTTTGGTTTAGCTATGACACAAAGCTGGACGTATAGTTTGCTATGATGCTGATTCAGACACAAGTGACCAACACTAAAATCATTCCGCCAGTAGGGTTAACACTTCGAGAATCTGACAGCATCACTGCAATAGATACCATTGGCCTCAATTTCGTGTTAGAGAGAACATTACATTTTTTTGTAAACTCCTTTATATAACCCTGATCCTTTTTGAAAAGATAATATTGAACTTGTCACATCTCCTTGAGCCTACAGTCTGATGTATCTATCATAAACATGCACACAATAGGTCCAATTTGAATAGAATTGTCGGAGGAAACCAATGCAAGCACAGAAATAAATAAACATTAAGCAGATCGATTTTTTGGTGGCAATCCGATCCAAAACTTTAGTACTACTAGACATGAGTTTTAAAGCTAAACTCTAGGAACTAGACAAACACTACCTTTGCAGTGGAGCCCCCTGAACTGCAATGCTCGTTTAGTCTAGGAGTGCAGGGATAAGGTGTAATACCTTTTTCTTGGCTCCAGCAGGCTCCCTCCATCCATGCAACCTGTCCAGTGCCGCCACCTATCTAAGGTGCTTCGAGATCCAGTTGCAAACTCCCCTCTCCATGTATAATTCAGAGCTAATAGCCCTGCGCTATACATGATGCATAGCTCCCAACTGTCCCTGATTTGAAGGAACTGTTCCTCTGTCCCTATTTGCCCCTCATGTGTCCCTCATTTTGGTATGATCTATATAGTTGTATATAAAATTCACTTTTTATCTTTTAAAAAGTGTTTCCCAATGCTAAACCTTTCATCCAACTTCTAAATTGCTGCATTTGTAAACTTTAAAAGCCAATATAATGGAATAGGGGTGGTAAAAAAAAAGTCCTTGTGGATTAAATTAACCTTTTTTTGTTAATTCTCCTCATTGGTATTAGTGGGGGGAATAGTGCTTCATCATTTGTGTCAATAAAAGCAATGATGCCTCATTGTTGAGAGGAATAGTGCCTTGTATCAGTGGGAGAAATAGGGTCCCAAGGGCTGAATAAAGGCAAGCAAAGAAGGCATCTGGCCTATGGGCCCGTAGTTTGTAGACCACTGGTCTATATTATTGTTATAGTGTTTTGCCACTCTTAGCTTCTAATTAGAGTAACAAACCACTGAGAAACCCATATTTTAGCAATGGAACAAAATCAATTACAAAAATAAAAACTGATCAAGCATCTGAAATAATTAATTAATTAGAGTTAATTATGACACTTTCCAACTCTAATTTTCAAACTAGCATTTGAAGGACTAATATTGGGTGGGATAGAATAGACATAGCACACAGACCAATGGGTCAACACTTATGTGTAGAAAAAGGAACATCATTGGCTATTCAAGAGAAATTCATCATTCATGAACAATCGCTGTGGAATTGTCAATGCTCTTAATCTCCCCATTATTCTGACCTGTCATTTCAGGATCTGGACCTCCAGATGGCTTGCTTCTCTCATCTGTTCTGGGCCTGGGCTGTGGTTATAACACCAAGGAAAACAGGCACAGAAAATCAAATTCTAGATAATACAGCGGTCAGTGTGCGGAGAGAACGAATAATCATTGATCATAGATGAAGGAAATGATAGCCATGAGAGACAGGGCTAGCATGTTTGCCCTTCCTCTCTCCTGGGCTGTTACATCCCAGAGCTCATCTCTCATCTTTATCATTTGTAGCAGAAGTGACCCTAGAGAGCTTGTGTGCATGATAGTCCATGGATGATTTCTTCTATCTACAAATACACAGACATGCTTCTGGGAGACATTTTGTTTTTAACTCAAAGTGTGCTCTGTTTTATAGTCACTATGGGTCTTTTGAAATGTTTTTGTGGTCAATACAACATTTTACAAATGGTTGGCAAGCATCCTCAGAAATAAGACAATCAGACAGGTTGGAGAACTTTGATGCCCAGGTTTGTTTGTGCAGCTCTCACTCTCTCCTCCATTTTCCCAAAACAGGACCATTTATGAGACTAGAGTTTAGAGGGAGAAACTGGTCAAAAAGACACTGGGGGACTTTAATAATGCAGTTATGGCATGTTTTTGGTAGTATGGCCCCTTTAAAGTAGCCTTTGCCCAATTCAGATAACCTTTACGACACATACATCAGATTCAGACAGAACAAATGGACAAGTGTAAGGATCTGAGCGAACTTGACGATTAGGTCAGATCAACTCCAGAACTGAAGCTCTTGTGGGATGTTTCTAGTCTGCAGTGGTCAGGACCTACCACAAGCAGTCCAGTGAAGGAAAACTGATGAGTCGGTGACAGGATCATAGGCAGCCAAAGCTCGTTGATGCACGTGGAGAGCGAAGGCTGGCCCGTGTGATCTAATAGAAGAGCTACTGTAGCTCAAATTGCTGAAAAAACGTAATGCTGGTTCTGACAGAAAGGTTTCAGAACACACAGTGCATCACAGTTTGTTGTGTATGGGCCAGCGTATCCACAGACTGGTCAGGATGCCCATGCTGACCCTGTATCTACAGACTGGTCAGGATGCCCATGCTGACCCCATGTCCACAGCAAAAAGCACCTACAATAGGCACATGAGCATCAGAACTGGACCAAGAAGCAATGGAAGAAGGTGGTCTGGTCTGATAAATCACATTCTCTTTTACATCATGAGGATGACCAGGTGCAAATGCATCACTTACCTGGTGAAGAGATGGCACCAGGATGCACTATGGGGAGAAGCTAAAAAGTCAAATGTAGTGCGATGTTTTGGGCATTGTTCTGCTGGGAAACCTTGATTCCTGCAATTTCTATGGACGTTACTTTAGAGTCCATGCTTCAATGGGTTGGGACTGTTTTGGCAGCAAATGGGGACCTACTCAATATTAGGTGGGTGGTAAAGTGTTATGGAGTGGGTGAGTATAATGTTATGGCTGATTGGTGTATACACTATATATTTATATAAAAAAATAGATAGATAGATAGATAGATAGATAGATAGATAGATAGATAGATAGATAGATAGATAGATAGATAGATAGATAGATAGATATTATCAGGGGTCAAGTCCTGGGGAAAAAAGTGTGGGAACTCCCACCCAAGATCCACTCCCCCACAAAAAAAAATTATACGCTCATATGCATAATTACTAAATCGCATGTTTAGCAAGTTCTTTCTAAATCCCGCGATAACTTGCGGCAGACCTCCGCAATGTCTCCTGGGATCAATAACAAAATCTCCCAGGAGACATTGCGGCATCGAGGAAGTGACGGAACACCCGCACACTACCCGATGAATCCATATACAGGAAGCGGCCAGTGACATAAAGGATTACTACGTTTCGCCTGCCCCTGACAGTGACTCGAGCTGGGCATCGCCGCTTAGTAAAGGATTGGCTCGGGCGGCTCGGCTGCTTGAGGCTGCTCTAGTCCTGCAAAGGGAACTGCGTTCCTGCTGTGAAAAAACTGCAGGGACTCCGTTACCACGCGTTCCTGCAGGACTTGAGCCCTGGATATTATATAACATTATATTTATATATACATTTATCCTACCTGTGCTTTAAGTTACACCTACATTTGCCATACAGTATATAGTCCATAGACCCTGAGGATGAAAGGTAGGTGCGCATGTATAGGAAATACTTTACCTATTTAAACACATACAAAAACACATTCAAACACACACTGTACAAATGGAAAACTCAAAAAGCATGACCCTGATGAAGTCACATGGGCAAGTGACGTTACGCGTAGGGCGGAGCTGAGTGATGTCACTTCTGGTCCAGACCCGGAAACCAGAGGTGTGTGTGTATTCAGTGCTGGTAATGAGTCTGTGACACAAAACAAATATGAGTGTGATATATTTTTGATTACGCTTATTAATTATTATTGAATGCTACTGCACTATTGAAGGCCTCTTCTTCTTCCTTTAATGAGCATTTATTATCAGACGAATGGAAGGATGTCAATGTGTTAAAGGGGACCTGTTGGAGATTTAAAGGGAGCCTACCCACCTTTATTTAGTTAAGTGGAGATATCACCAGAGGATTGGATAAGGTTTATATTGACCTGTATACTTATATGGATCCACTATACAGGTGAGAGAGCATTCTTACTGGTGGAGGAGCACTGCACATTTCCTAATGAAGCACAGAGTTTAATACACCAAGCACGAGGATAGTAGGTGAACTTTTATGATTGGATGGTTATTTATTTTGCTGAAAAATTGTATGTGCACATTTGTTTTAATTGCAATTTATGCTATTATGCATATTTAAGTATATATGTGTATATTATAAGGCACTTCATATATGTTGGGGAGTAGCGCAACATATATGTTTATTAATAACTTATATGTTTATTACTAGCCGACCAGCGCCCCTGGTGCCGACGCGCGTGCCCGGCGGGCGCGATCAATGCCGGGCACCCGCGATTGCTCGTTACAGAGCGAGAACCGGGAGCTGTGTGTGCAAAACACACAGCTCCCGGTCCTGTCAGGGGGAGAAATGACTGATCGCATGTTCATACAATGTATGAACAGCGATCTGTAATTTCCCCTAGTCAGTCCCACCCCCCCTTCACTTAGAACACGCCTAGGGAACATAATTAACCCCTTCCTGGCCAGTGGCATTTTTACAGTAATCAATGCATTTTTATAGCACTGATCGCTATAAAAATGACAATGGTCCCAAAAATGTGTCAAATGTGTCCGCCATAAGGTCGCAGTACCAATAAAAATCGCTGATCGCCGCCATTACTAGTAAAAAAAAAAATATTAATAAAAATGCCATAAAACTATCCCCTATTTTGTAGACGCTATAATTTGTGCGCAAACCAATCAATAAACGCTTATTGCCATTTTTTTATGAAAAATATGTAGAAGAATACGTATCGGCCTAAACTGAGGATAAAACATTTTTTATATATATTTTTGGGGGATATTTTTTATAGCAAAAAGTATAAAATATTATTATTTTTTCAAAATTATCGCTCTATTTTTGTTTATAGCGCAAAAAAATAAAAACCACAGAGGTGATCAAATACCACCAAAAGAAAGATCTATTTGTGGAAAAAAAAAAGGACGCCAATTTTGTTTGGGAGCCACGTAGCATGACCGTGCAATTGTCAGTTAAAGCGACGCAGTGCCGGATCTCAAAAAGTGGCACGGCCGTTGACCAGCAAAATGGTCCGGGGCTGAAGTGGTTAATAACTAAAAGCGTAATGCATCAAAATGCAGTATAAGACATTAGACAATGCACTTTAAAATGCATGCAAGTGCAAAAGCATAAAGAGCCCCATATGCTTGATTCAGTATAATATTTTATTAACTAAACCCAATATATCCCAAGAAAAACAAAACTATAAAAAATCTTACCAGCAATATTTTCCCAAAGCATGTGCAATATAATATGGTTATTAAAATGGAACAAAAAACATGAAATGAAAATATTCTTCCTGCCTGCACAGTGCAGTGTAGGTTGATTACTGAAGCTTATTTGCTTCTTATAATTATATGTTTTTGGCAAAAATAAACTCCAGGAGTGAAGCGTCTGTATGGGCTTAATTAGTCCCCCTGCACTCAAGATGATTTTTACTAGATTAGAGAAAAATACAGTAGCATTATCGCAAACAGATCTGTAACTGGAGCTCCTATCTAACACGCTGTATAGAAGAAGCCAGATACGGCTCAACCGTCCTGCTGCATTATACCGTTCCTGCGCTCTGCGCTGCCCTCTAGTGGACATTTTCAGATTCACAGGCTTCCATTTTTTTTTCTCAGAAAAACTAGCTTTTAGTATTACGAGCACATCTTAAATTCACTGAGATTCAAGCACAAACATGTATGACCTTATGTACTGAACTGTATTTTTTTTTCTTTTTTTTTTATTACAGCCATAAATAGTTTCTCCAATAATAAAAGCTTCAGCAAAGCCAACACATTCAAAATATTGTCTATTGCAAAAGATTAAGTTCTGCTTGGTGTAAATAAAAGCACAAGGGCCATTTCGATTAGCTAGTGGCAGCATCAAAATCCCTGAAAATGTTATAAACATAAGAGGCTGGTTGACTAATTAAAAGATATATACATTGAATGCAGCAGTAGGCAATAAAGCAATGTTGAATGTAATCTGCTTTTGATTGCCGCACTTTACCGTGGCGGTGGCAGTTTGGGTTAATAAATGCAACGGCGTGAAAGGATTGAATGTTCTCAGAACACATTTATTTTAGAAGCTTTGTTAACATGTGACTATACATTAAAACTAAACTCTTTCAATCAGCATTTATTTTTATTTTTAAATCCTTATGCTTTTAGCATCGATAAGAAGGTATATTAACCTGCCTAGCGGTATTCCAGAGTCTGACTCGGGGTTAGATTTTCCTGCTGCGATCGGTAACCCCGGGTCAGACTCGGGCTCGCCTCGCTGGATCCACAGGGAGTGTTTACTTACCTTGTCCCTGGATCCAGCGATGCCACCGCGCTGTGTGAGCGATTCACACAGCGTCCTCCTGTGCCGCCGATCTCCGTTCCCTGCGACGTTACGACGCACGGGAGCGGAGAACGGCGCCAAATTCAAAAACATAAACAAACACATTACATACAGTATACTGTAATCTTTTAGATTATAGTACTGTATGTAAAAAATACACACCCCCCTTGTCCCTAGTGGTCTGTCCAGTGTCCTGCATGTCATTTTATATAATAAAAACCTTTCTTTCTCCCTGCAAACTGTAGATTGTCCATAGCAACCAAAAGTGTCCCTTTATGTCAAAAATAGTTTCAGAGCAGCTAAAAAACAGCGATAATAAATTATAATCACTTGCAGAATTGTGCGATAGCGATTTGTGGGGAAATTCGTCATAAAAAAAAAAAAAAAATGACAGCAACAATTCTGCAACTGAGCAAATTTCAGTGATTTTGATTTGATTATATTATTCAATATTTTTTATTAGAATTATATTATTATTTGTTATAATTATTTATAATTATTTATTATATTATAATTTATAATTTTGTTTTAAAAAAAATGTCATACCCGGGATGCCTATTAGAATCTTGTTTGGTCAGATTTAAGTGAGTTATTTCTAAAAATTACAGACCTACAATATAAAACGCCAAATTTCCTTGCAAATAATGGTACCGCTTTCAGCACCTTTTTTCTGAAAGAATCATACCGCCAGGGAGGTTAAAGTGGAGGTTCCATCAAAAAAACAATTTTGCTTTAAACTGTAGCTTACGACTAAAAAAAAAAAAAAAAAAAAAACATTTTTTTTTTACTCATCTGGAAATGCCTGTTGCTATGCGGTCCCACAAAATCTGCCTTTGAAACCACCTAGGATTCTGACATCATCTCCCTCTAATGCTCCTGGGAAATGTGTGTCATAATTTCCCAGGATGCAGTGCGCTGTCCAATTATCACTCCCCATCCAAGACTTCCAGGAAGTAAGGGCCAGATTCACAAAAGGGATACGACGGCGTATCTCCTGATACGCCGTCGTATCCCTGTTTCTATCTATGCAACTGATTCATAGAATCAGTTACGCATAGATATCCCTAAGATCCGACAGGTGTAATAGTTTTACACTGTCGGATCTTAGGATGCAGTACCGCGGCCGCCGCTGGGGGGAGTTTGCGTCGTAAACCAGCGTCGGGTATGAAAATTAGGAGTTACCGCGGATCCCCGATGGATTTTCGCGTTCGCTGCGTCGCCGCTAGTCTAGTTTCCCGTCGCAAAGTTAGTCGTCGTTTTAGGTGCCCTAACTTTAGTCAGCAAACGTATTGCTGTCTAAAGTATGGCCGTCGTTCCCGCGTCGAAATTTAAAATTTAACGTCGTTTGCGTAACACGTCCGGGAATACGGAAGTATGCTATGCGAGTCGCCGTTTGAAAAAATTACGTCACGGGAGCACGGCGGCAGTTAGGAAACGGAGCATGCACAGTAGGTCCGGCGCGGCGGGAGTTAGGAAACGGATCATGCACAGTAGGTCCGGCGCGGGAGCGCGCCTAATTTAAATGGCACACGCCCATTTGAATTGGCCCGCCTTGCGCCGGAGGCCGCGGGCGTAGTTTTCATCGCAAGTGCTTTGTGAATCAGGCACTTGCGATGAAAACTTGCGGCGGTGTAACGTATCTAGGATACGTTACGCCGCCGCGATTCTACGTGAATCTGCCCCTAAGTGCCTGTAGGCTTCACAATGCCCACAAGCAAAATGACAACGGTGTAGATATAGTTTTATAAACTATCTTTTTTGAATATCTATGCAGATCGGCGGCGGATTGTAAAATAGTAAGTGACCGGATTTATATTATAAAAACGCAGGATGAAAGGACATACATTTAAAAAATGCTAATTGTGGTTGGAACTCCGCTTTAAATGTACTTGTTTTTATTTTATTTTATTTTTTTAGTTGCTTCCAGGTTTCTGGCCTTGGCCAAAATGATATCATACATCCCAGGAGTCTTCAGGGAGGGAGGAGGGGCTTTCTCAGCTAAGCACACCTTCCTGCATGCCTTAGCTAAGGGAAGATGACATCCAGGAAATAAATGCTACATGAATCATTTGCTCTTACTCAAGATAGCCGCTGTTAAAAATGCTAGTGGCTGTTTTTCAACCAAATAATGCATGGAGACATGGATGAATGGGTGAATTTACTTTGAATATTAAAAATGAATTGAAGTGGTATTCCGGCCAAAAAAAAATAAACATTAAAAGCCAGCAGCTACAAATACTGCAGCTGCAGGCTTTTAATAAATGGACACTTACCTGTCCTGGAGTCACACGATGTCGGCAGCTCCACTGATGTTTGCATCAGCTGTCGGGTGCTGCCGCCTCCATTGCTGGTAAGGGAACCCGGCAGTGTAGACTTTCGGCTTCACGCTGGGAACCCTAAGCCACACCTCCCAACTTTTTGAGATGGGAATGAGGGACACCTGTCAGCAAAAGTATGCAGGCATAGGACACACCCCTTGCCACACCCCCTTAAAGGAGAATTGTACAAAAAAACAAGATTAGTTAAACCCACAAGTGCTTTTTTTTTACCACTATTCTTTATATTGGCTTTTGGAATTTACAAATGCAGCAATTTATAAATCAGATAAAAGGTTTAACACTGGGAAACACTTTTTCATAGATCAAAAGTGCATTTTATATACATCTATATAGATCAAACCAAAATGAGGGACAAATGAGGAGAATGAGGGACAGAGGGACATTGCTCAAAAACAGGGACAGTCCCTCGAAATCAAGGACAGTTGGGAGCTATGCTAAGCGCATGCGCGAGGCCCCGCTCCTCTCTCCTATTGGCCTGGCAGGCCGGGGGAGGGGAAGGGAGCCCCATGGCCTGGACTCCAGGAAGTGGGAAAGGATACCTGTCAAAGACAGGTATCCTGTCCCCCCTCCCCCCCAAAAGGTGCCAATTGTGGCACCGGATGGGGGGGGAGGAATCAGATGAGCTGAAGTTCCACTTTAGGGTGGAACTCCGCTTTAAATAGAGTTTTCTGTTTGTGGTGCTCGGATGCAATTTTGTTCCACTTTAAAGGGAGTTTATAGCTAAGTCTTTTTTTTTATTTTTTTTATTGGAGATGGTTTAGAACCTCTGGCAGTTATTTACTGCTGTCTGACCCCCCTCCATCCCCCCTGGATAAAACCACTGCCCCTTGGATAAGAAATTAAAGAAATCTTCCCGACATGTACACAATTAGTAACAATTATCTGACAAAATTCCCATCCTTACTTTATCCACTAAAATGAAGGTTTTTATTTCTGCCTATACCCCCTTTCAACAGATTTCCCCTAAATCTCTCTCCTAGTGATCGCTGTCATTGAAATAGAAAGTTTAAAAACAATTCCAGGTTTTTCATAGTTACATTGCTCCACCTAGGTCATAGGACCCAGCAGAGTCCTCCAGTGTGTCTGCATATCAGCACAGGTGCCAGTCCTAATTTCAAGATGGTTTCCAAAGTGCCAAGCAGAACAAGGTACCCCCTATGCATTTTTATGGAATGCCCTTCACATCCTCCAGAGTGCCCCATTACATCATCCAGAGTGCCCCCTTTCATCCTGCAGAGTGTCCCCTTAGTGCCTCCAGAGTGCCCCATTACATCCTGCAGAGTGTCCCCTTTCATCCTCCAGAGTGCCCCCTTAGTGCCTCCAGAGTGTACAGTACAGTACTATTAAGGGGGCACTTTGAAGGACGGGACTTGGGAGGTACTAAGGCTGGGTTCACACTATTGCGAATTGGATGCGGGTATAAACCGCATCCAATTTGGAATTGCAGGACATTTTGACCGGCTCTTTATGGAGCCGGTTCACATATCTCCGCTGTGGCTCCGGTGCAAATTTGCACAGGTGCCCTGTGCATCTTTTGGTCCATTTCAGGTCCGAATTCAGCAAAAAAATCAAACCTGAAATGGTGAACAGGGATGCACCGAACCCCCCCTGTTTGCTGCATGCAAAGATAGTGTGAATCCAGCCTAAGGGGGCACTATGCAAAAGGGAATGCCATATGACCTGCAGTGTGGCTACATATCAACACATGTAGGGGTCCTAATTTCAAGATGGCATCCCAGGGGCAGAGCAGAACAAGGGATCCCCCACACATTCATATGGAATGCCCTTTACATAGAGCCCCCTTTGTGCCTCCAGAGTCCTCCCTTACATCCTTCAAAGTGCCCCTTTAGTACTACTGTTCCATATTAATGAGCAGGGGGGATCGTTTGTTCGCTCTGCCCCTGGGATATCATCTTGAAATTAGGACCGGTACACAGGCACACTGCAGGTCTCTGTCGGGTCTTATAGGCCTAGGTGGACCAATGTAACTGTGAAAAAGTTGCCATACCTGGAACTGTTCTAAAATGTTCTATTCCAATGACAGTGATCACTCGGAGAGATGTTTAGCGGGGATGTCTAGGAGAGACGTCTAAGGCCCCGTACACACGGTCGGACAAAACCGATGAGAATGGTCCGACGGACCTTTTTCATTGGTTCACCGCTGAAGTGGCCTGATGGTCTGATGTGTGTACACACCATCAGTTCAAAAACCGATTGGGTCAGAACGCGGTGACGTCAAACACACGACGTGCTAAATAAAACTAAGTTCAATGCTTCCAAGCATGCGTCGATTTGATTCTGAGCATGCGCGGGTTTTGAACCGATGCTTTTCTGTACTAACCATCGGTTTGGTCCGATGGGACAGTGGTCCATCGGTTCGGTTTTGAAGCATTTTTAAAAATTTTGGACCGAAGGAAAACAGACCGATGGGCTATACACACGGTCGGTTTGGTCCGATGAAAATGAACTTTGGTTTATTCTCATTGGACCAAACCGACCGTGCGTGCGGGGCCTAAAGGTACCCCCTTAGTGCCCATTTAGTGGCTCCACAGTTTCCCCTTACATCCTCTTCCAAAGTACCCCCTAAGTTAGTGTCCCCTCAGTGCCCCCTTACACATATCTTCCCGGCTTGGCCACGACTCATGAGCGTCTAGCAAGAAAACACTGAGAAAAAAAATCCTTTTCAGTCATTCAGAACTGTGCATGCAAATTTCTGGAGCCTGCTGATTAGAGAGCTTGGCCTCAGCTTGTGCGATGGGGCATGTAAACATAAGCTTTACCTATCTGCCCAATCCAAAGCCGAGCCCAGCAGCTCTGCAATTGGCTGGCTTTGAAATTTTGCATGTGAAGTTCAGAGTCACCAACAAAGACAAATTATTTATGGGCACTTTTTCCCTGACAGGAAAAAAGTTCTGTTTTTTTTTACAAACCATCTGTAAATATATGTACAGTTGGCAAAATTGGCATAGACATGCCCCAGGGACCAACATTGAATCTAATTTGTTGCTATGGACAACTACCCAGCAGTTCACTGCCCCAGTTTAAGTGATCAGTTTGTTATCTATGTTTTGCCAAGCAGACTGCAGATTGATGATCTGTAGAGTTTATTGTGTTTATTGCACATTCATAAAAGAACCCAAAGCCACTATAGAAAGCTGAATAGACAATATCAGCATTAACCTACTGCTATGAAAAGCTTTTTTTTTTTTTTCTCCTTTAAACAAAGGCATATTCACCAAGAAAAATGTTGAATTTGACAATATCTTGGACCGTGCCCATTTTTAAGATCATGGTTAGATGTTTTTATGACTATTCCATTGTATTATTTTTATTACTAGCGGAAAGTATTTAACTCTTTCCCATGCGTCCCGTTCCATACGTATGGCAAGTTCATTCTCCTGCTCATCTTCATGGTTATAGTTCCTATTAACTTAAATCCACGGAAATGGTCTCAAAGACATTTTTATGCAATACACATCAGCCATAGACTGTTTTACAGTCGGCAAAATACTACACGTCAATTAATACCCATTTATAACAGCACCCACTAACTACTGTTACTCCCTATGAGATTTCTCCTATCTGAGCCTACCATACAGGAATGTGCACTCAACCACAATAAACCTATCAATTGTTATTACATACAGCCAGCTTTGCATCTGTTTAAGCTGTAATTAGGAAATACCTACATAAATTAAATTCTTTTTTAATTGCCTGGCTATGCGGATTCTCAGCAGCAGGTTTTCCTCTGAATGCTGTGTTAATTCCAGACCTTTTTGTGTAGGCGGCATTTTAAAAAGAAATCTTCCCAACAATTTTATTTCGCTTCTCTTTAGTTTTGAGAATAAGGGAAGTATTCTTTTATCATCTCTCCCACCCCCCCACCACCTTTGTGCACTGGTATTATTCCATTTATCCTCATTTTGCTCATTCATCATGAGACAATACGACTGCTTATTGGCCGTGACAAAACAAAAGTGACTGCAGAAGAATGGAAACGGTGACAGACAGGGAGGAACCATGGAGGACAAAGGCGATATAGAGAGTGGATGGATGAGGAAAGACAATCCATAGGATGGGCAGAAAACAATAATGTGTAAAACAAGACTGCCCAAAATAGTTAGATCAGTCTCAATATATATGTCATCAGGACACTATGCTTACACTGAAGAAATGATGGAACCATGGTGACATCACTCCGCACCTGCAATACTGTAGTGACGTCACCAATACATTTCTAAATATAATTGAGTGACATTATTTCTTGGGTCAACCAAATCTACTGTTGTTGGGTTCCTCCATCAAATCTACTGTTGTTGGGTTCCTTTTCCAAATCTACTGTTCTTGGGTTCCTTCATCAAATCTACTGTTGTTGGGTTCCTTTGCCATATTTACTGTTCTTAGGTTCCTTCATCAGATCCACTGTTCTTAGGTTCCTTTACCACATCTACTGTTCTTGGGTTCCTTTACTAAATCTACTTTTCTTGGGTTCCTTTACCAAATCTACTGTTCTTGGGTTCCTTCATCAGATCTACTAATCTTGGGTTCCTTTACCAGATCTTCTGTTATTGGGTTACTTCATCAAATCAACTGTTATTGGGTTACTTCATCAAATCAACTGTTATTAGGTCCCCTTACCAAATCTATCGTTCTAGGGTTTCTTTAACAAAACTACTGTTCTTGGATTCCTTTACCAAATCTACTGTTCTTGGGTTCCCTTACCAAATCTATTGTTCTTCGGTCCCTTTACCAAATCTATTGTTCTTGGATTCCTTTACCGAATCTACTGTTCTTGTGTTCCTTCATCAAATTTACCGTTCTTGGGTTCATTTACCCAATCTATTGCTCCTGGGTTCCTTTACCAAATCTACTGTTCTTGGGTCCCTTTACCAAATCTATTGTTCTTGGATTCCTTTACCAAATCTACTGTTCTTGTGTTCCTTCATCAAATTTACCGTTCTTGAGTTCCTTTACCCAATCTATTGCTCCTGGGTTCCTTTACCAAATCTACTGTTCTTGGGTCCCTTTACCAAATCTATCGTTCTTGGATTCCTTTACCAAATCTACTGTTCTTGGGTCCCTTTACCAAATCTATCGTTCTTGGATTCCTTTACCAAATCTACTGTTCTTAGGTTCCTTCATCAAAGATACTTTTCTTGGGTTCCTTCACCAAATATACTGTTCTTGGGTTCCTTCATCAAATCTACTGTTTTTGGGTTCCTTTACACATTAGACCAGGTTTTCTCAGCCTTTTTTACATAAAGAACTAGCTTTTTGGGGGTTAGTGAATCCCTGCTAATAATTGCTATACCTAACGCCCACAGTTCATTCGTTTAATGGACACTGGGGAGAAAACTCCTTAAAATGGTGGTCATTGGGAAAAGTTCCCACCTTACAGATAGTTAAAAATATCATTGCTGTCAGTGGTTACCTATCTAAAAGGTAGATTACTCATTGCTGCAATCTCTGGAGGAACCATAGGATTACACCTATCAATCCTGGTTGAGAAAGCCTGGTTGAGAAAGCCTGCAGTAAATCAAATATTTATTTTTTTTGGCTGCAGAAAAAGAAAATAATTTAACCGATTCCTCCATCCACGCAAGCAAGGTGAATGAAGGAATCCTACTGGGACATTGTATTCTGATGATAAGACTCTCCATTGTCAGAATAAGCTGATCAGCAGCTGTAGTCACTGATGGACAAAAGTTTTCCAGCATTCACATTGGAAAGGGATCACAAGAACGAATGCATGGATCAAAATTCAGCTCGTCCCTGCCCGGATTTCGATCCATCTTAAGACCCTGTGTTTCTTAGTTCTATTAAAGAACTGCAGTGAGATCCCATTTATGTTGGTTGGGGCCTAAAGCACACGATCACATCTTGAACTTATTCTGAGCATTGAGCAGTAGCACATCGCCCAGATGTGGGAATCTGGTGTCAAGAGTACTTCTGGAAACACGCTTCCAATCACTCAGAAGAGAATATATTTTGCCTGAGATATACTTATTACAGAAAGAAACATAAAATATATCAACATATTAAGATAAATATTTAAAATAAATGTGATACATTCAGTTACTTTACTCAACAACTACCGTATTCCAATCACTCTGGAGAGAAGAGTCAAACAAAAATGAGATACCTATATTAGGTTGAATCTTACCCACATAGTGTCAGCATTAAAGTGGAACTAAACCCTATTATACAGCCAAGGAAGCTGCCATCTTAGCCTCTGTTGGATCTGCAGTTGCCATGGTGCTGCACATGTGATCATTAATGATACAAGACATTTGATGGCTTGACAGTTCAGTTAAGAGCACAAGCAACCGTGACAGCTATCAATTACGGCTTGACTTTAATGTAACTGCTTTTGGAAGCCATTAAATTGAAGGGTTTAGTTCCAGTTTAAATGTAAACCCAAACTGGTGAAACCATATGATGATAATTATAATAATTAAAAAATATAAGATTAATAATACAAATAATAATAATAATAATAATAACAATGGTAATCATAATAATAATAATAATAATGATGATAATGATGTGAGCGTTAGTGTGAATGTTAAAGTGTTACTAAACCCGGGACTCACCGTTCACTATATCTGGTCTCCCACAATACACAGAACATGGAAATGCAATTATTGTAATGAATATAACTTGCTAAATACCTTTTCTCATTAGCAGTTAGAGCAGTCTTGTTTCATTCTCCTCTGACTGTCCTATAAGGCTGCAGGACCCCTGACCTTCTGTCTGGACAGTGCTGATTGGCCCTGAGACCCATCCCAAAGAAAAAAAACTCTCCAGCAATACACACCAAACTGAGCATGTGCAGCTTGTCCCCCTGCCTCTGTTCTATCAGGAGATTTGTTGGGGACAGTGGAACACAATGCAGAGGATTAACCCCTTTGGTCCAATAGTGAGTATAACAAGCATGCTTTACTGCATATACAGACAGATTTTACTGTTGTGGGTTTAGTAACACTTTAAAGCCAAACTAAACTCATTTCCTTTACAGTCAAGGAAGCTGCCTTTTTAGCCTCTGTTTGATCTGCATTTGCCATGGTGCTGCACATGTGATCAGTAATGATACCAGCCATTTGATGGCTTGACATTTCAGTTGAGAGCACAAGCAACTGAAAAGTTATGATTCACGGCATGCCTTGAATGCAACTGTTTTGGGAAACTGTTAGATCAAAGGCTTTAGTGCCTTCTAAAATCATATAATATGAATAATAATAACAAAAATTATAATAAAAACTAAAATTATAATAATAATAGTAATAATAAAAATAATAGTAATAATCATAATCATAATCATAATGATGATGATAATAATAACAAATATTATAATAATAATAGTAACAACAACAACAATAATATTAATAATAATAATAATAATAATAATAATAATAATAATAATAATGATAATAATAATAATAAAAATAATAATAATAATAATAATAATAATAAAAACAACAATGATGATGATATTAAAAATAATAATAATACTGATGATGAGGATGATGATAATAATAACACTTCAGTGGATATGCAGATTATTTGGGCTTATTTATAGAAGAGAGGTAAGAAGTTACATTACAAGGCTAATAATTGTGCTGGGTATTCAGTTTCTTAACAGATCACAGGGACATCTAGATAATGTTATGGATGACTTCAAAAGCCACAAGCAGTAAAACAGCTTATCAGCCATCTGCTACAGCTGTAAGTGAGAGAAATCAAAATGTAACCGGGAACATTTATAGTCTATTTTTAGAAATAGGAATTCTCTGAAAATACAGTTTGGGATAGGTGATGCCTTAGGTGGTCTATGCATGCTATGCTGTTGCTTCATCGAGTGTGTTTTGTTTGACTGTCAGAAGCTTAGCTGCTCATTGATTAAAACTGAACTCCAGGATAAGCAAATAGCATCTAAATAAATTCATTATGTATATTCTTCCTTGAATCTTGGTGTGTTTTGTGTATTTCTTCCAGACCTGAGCAGTAATACAGTGAGAGCTTTCTGTAGTAAAGACCGGTCACTGCTTCTTTCTCTCCTTATGCAGGGTGACTGGTCTGGTCTCTGCCCCCTTCTGTAGTTTTCTAAAGGCAGCTTGTAGTAGGTGGAGCCTGCTAAGCCCCTCCCACAACTCTGATCTCTGCACAGACTAAGTAGAGCACAGTGATGATGCCGCTGATAATTTGGGCTTCCAAAGACCTTTGACACATGCAAAGTCAATTTATATTCTTTGCGGCTGTTGAGGAATATACTGAGGCCCCGTACACATGGTCGGACAAAACCGATGAGAATGGACCGAGGTTCAGTTTCATCGGTCCAAACCGACCATGTGTATAGGCCATCGATCTGTTTTCTTTCAGTCAAAAATGTTAAAACATGCTTCAAAACCGAACCGATGGACCGCTGTCCGATCGGTCCAAACCGATGGTTAGTACAGAAAAGCATCGGTTCAAAACTCGTGCATGCTCAGAATCAAGTCGACGCATGCTTGGAAGCATTGAACTTCATTTTATTCAGCACGTCGTGTGTTTGACGTCACCGCGTTCTGACCCGATCGGTTTTTGGAACGATGGTGTGTACACACATCATGCCACTTCAGCGGTGAACCAATGAAAACGGTCCGTCGGACCATTCTCAACGGTTTGGAACGACCGTGTGTACAAGGCCTCAAAGTGTAAAGTTTACCTTTACAGAAAATTTGTAAGGTGAACTTACACTGGACCCTCTCCCCATTCCCCATCCACCCCGGTCCCAATATACCGGAGTCTCATGATCACCCACTGTGAGACACACCGGATTGCCATTTCACTGGTCTGGGGATTTCACTGGTTTCACTGGTCTGGGGATTTCACTGGTCTTAACTCTCAGCTTGTACGGATAGGTCAGCACCATCACATGGACAGCACTGACCAATCAGAACCCACCTAGCCGGCCCTGTTGCAGTTGGAGGAGAGGAGCGAAAGCCAGGAAGATTTCAAATACCTGGACCGGTAAAGCGACGTCCTGGTGTCTCACAGCGGAGCATTGCGGGACTCCGGTACAGCGAGACCGGGGGGGGATGAGGACGGGGTCCAGATTTTCTGTAAAGGTGAACTTACCCTTTAATTAAAAGTTTTCATGCCTGGGGTTAACTTTAAACAACATTTAAATAGTGCATTGTGCCTCATTTACCTTACTCTTCATTATCAATTCAAAACATTCCTAAGCCATCTTGCACTATTTCCTGACCAAAGCTGATTTCCTGCCCTGAAGACCAGATATTTTTCACTACTCTGTATCTTCTTGGGCACTGGCCGGTCTGGTAAGTGTCACTCTCTCGCTCCAAAAAATTAAGTTGATGGTTTCAACCCAAGATTTGGCAGTGGGTGGCGTCTGCAATTAACTTTCTCGCCTGGAAGAGGCATCATCTCAGCACTACCTCAAGGGAGCCGGCTGGCACTCCTCTATACTACCCAATAGGCATGTCTTGGACTCAGGTTTTAACTTAATTTTAAAGGTTCTATTTATTGTGTCCACCACCTCCTCCCAGTATCTAAATAGCTTTGGGCATTTCCATAGCATGTGGATGAGATCTTTAAATGGTCATATTTATATAAAAATGCTTGTGATAAAAGAAACCAAGGAGAAAGCTGCCACAAGACTATGCAGCATACCATTATTTTAGGCACCACTGATTGTACTTAGGAGCTCCTGTCCTAGTAAGAACAGGCAACCAAGTGCACTGAGTTGCTAAGGTGAGCTGAAGCATGCCATTGGATTACAAACCAGTACAAGAAAATGTCAGCATCAGTAGGTATACAGGGGCTTAATGCCTGCAGTCACTGCCCAGTATCTCTCTTTGGACTTTTTCCAAAAGTAAGCCACCTTTTATTCTTCAACCTGCAATAACATAATTAAGCTGATAAGGATTGCTTGGCGCTGTGGCTCCAGTTTTTACAAATCAGACCCTCAAAAGGACTAAATGCACTGTTGCTGCAGCTGGAATACTATATATCAAAATAGCAAATTCCTTCTTTTAAGTTGTATTAAGTAGGATTAAACCTACGTTGAGCACAACAGCATAAACATTTTCCAGTAAATGATTTGTTAAAATTCCTATCCCATCAATTGCAATTTAAAACTTTCAATGAAAGACATAACAGTGGACGGTGCAGTATCCAGTTAGTCTTTAGCTTGGAGAAAGGAGAGGGAAGAGGGACAGGACAGGCAGGGGAGTGCCTTGCCATCCTAATCTATGGTGGTTCTAAAGGCTCTAGGTTCTAAGGTGGTTCTGAAGGCTAAAGTAGTTCTAAAGTCTCAAGGTATTTTACCTTGAGCCTTTAGAACCACTTGAAAGCGGAACCCTCTCCCCCCACCGTTGTCACGTTTGACACCTTTCAGGGGGAGGGGGGAGCAGATACCTGTGTAATACAGGTATTTTGCTCCCACTTCCAGGCATAGATACCCGAGCCACCCGCGGGTATCTACATCACTTCTCGTCCCCCCAGCTGTTTTCTGGGAGACAGCAGGAACCAGAAAATCGTGCAGCGCAAGTCACGCATGCACTGTAGGGAACCGCAAGGATTCACTTCCTGATTCCCTTACTGAAGGGAACGGCGACAACATCCGAGGACCGAGGGATCGATGGGCTTCAGGAGCTGACATTGCGGGCGCCCAGGACAGGTAAGTATCCTTATTTTTAAAGTCAGCAGCTGCAGTATTTGTAGTTGCCGCACCACTGCATTAAAGTGTAATTTCTGTCTGCTGCTTTGTTCTTCTGCTATCTGCTATTAGTCACTTCTGACACATTTTCTTGACACCAAGAGAACAAAGGAGACAAAGTAGGGAGCTTCTGCACACAACCTGTGACTGACAGCTCTGTTCTTGTGTGTTGTGTGAAGGGGGCTGTGTCCCTTCCCTCCAATTAGCTCTCAGAGCTCATCTCTCTGAGGCTCTCATTCCTGCCGAGTGCCCCCACAGAAAGCAGCTTGCAATGGGGGCACCCGAGCCGAGTCACAGCTCCCTGTGTCCATTCAGACACAGAGCTGCGGCCCAACCCTAGACCCTCTCTCTTCTGATTGCCTGACTGACTTTGATTGACAGCAGCAGGAGCCAATTGCGCCGCTGCTGTGTCAGGGGGGAGAGTCTCAGATGGCCGAGTCACTCGTGGACATTGCTGGACAGAGATGGGGCTCAAGTAAATATTAGGGGTGCTAGGACGGCTGCTGCACACAGAAGGCTTTTTATCTTAATGCATAGAATGACAGATGCAGATTCTGATTTTACAACTCCATTACAAATTTTGAACTTTGAACAGATGTAGAAGAGAGTAGTTTGCAGATAAACAGGTACAATTTATGTAGGAGGATTTGTTTCATCTCTGTGTATCACCTGAGGCCAGTCATTTGACTGGGTATATGTGCGGGTTTACAACCACTTTAAAGTGATTGTAAAGGCTTGTTTTTTTTTTAAATAAAAATCATGTTATACTTACCTCCTCTGTGCAGTTGGTTTTGCACTGAGCAGCCCAGATCCTCCTTTTCTCGGGTCCCTCATTGCTGCTCCTAGCCCCTCCCTCCTTTAAGTGCCCCCTCAGCCAGCAGCTTGCTACAGGGGGCACCCAAGCTAAGTCAGAGTTCTGTGTAGCTATTCAGACATGGAGCCCCGACCTTGCCCCACCCCCTTTCTCCCCTGATTGGCTGACTTATTTTGATTGACAGCCGTGGGAGCCAATGGCATCGCTGCTCTGTCTCAACCAATCAGGAGGAGTGTCCTGGGTGGCTGAGGGGATAGTGGACATCGCTGGAGAGAGAAGGGGCTAAGGTAGGTATTTGGGGGGTGCTGGGAAGGCTGCTACACACAGATTTTTTTTTTTTTTATCTTAATGCATAGAATGCATTAAGATTAAAAAGGTTCTGCCTTTATGACTCCTTTAAGTCTCCGATAATCTCCTGTCGTAAGCTGAATAAATATGTGCGGACCTATTAGAGATGTCAGGGGCTGCAGTTGAGGCCCCCTACACCTCGTAATCTGACAACCACTGGCACAGGGAGTGTGAATAACGCTATAGTGTATTGTTGTTGCATTGCCGATGCTTCGTAGCAGATGTGATAGCTGTTGGCAGATGGATGATCTGGCTTGAGTAGACGGCCGTCCATGACTATCCGGCTGAGAACAATTACCGTTGATTGTCTGCTGGCTTGTTCAACATTGTGACCTTGTAAGTACGGATCCACTCACCTATGCTAGAGCCATAAAATGCTAGAGGTTCTAGTAAACAATTTCCTATTCATGGCCAGAGAGGATTTCAGCATTGAGCACCATGAGCTTTCTACAGCACTTCACATAGTTCTCGCTTGCAATTCCCACACACACTACGTGTTGCAGCACAAAAGGGAGGCCACATGGAGCATTTCATCACCCCCCCCCCATACACACACACACACTTCCTCCCACACATACTGTTGATTACTGATCAGAGCCGCTGTAGAAGGCACAGTTTGTAGACCTTTCACTGCTGTGTCATTTCAGCTCTGTGTACTAATTAGGTGGCTGCTAAGGTTTTGCGTCTGTATTTCCTTACATTTTTATCCCATACTTTCTCCTTCCACATGCATGCACTGCGGTGACATGCAATTATATACATTAAAGCCACAAAACTGTAACATTTACATGGAAACATGAGCACGACGCAATCCAAGAACGTAAAATGGAGGTACTATTTATAGCAGTGTTTCTCAACCTTTAAAATGATGCACAATTTTGAGGCACCTCAAATAGTTTTACATATTGCAGCGGCATCCACACACATAGGACACCCAACATTAGAGATATATATCCTTGCAAATAAAATACACTTTCGCCAACTGGTAATGACTTACCGTATATACTCGAGTATAAGCCGACTCGAATATAGGCCAAGGCACCTAATTTTACCACAAAAAAATGGGAAAACTTATTGACTCGAGTATAAGCCTATGGCAGGCATGTCCAAAGTCCGGCCCGGGGGCCAATTGCTGCCCCTGTTCCAGTTTAATGTGGCCCTCCTGGTAATATGGATATATACTGTATTTATCGGCGCTGACATGGAGGGGACAGGGAGAGGGGGAACAAGTGCTGTTAAATTACATACAGGTGAATCTCCTGTTTACTCAGCAACATCTGTAATAGGAAGTCCCATCTCCTGGGCTGCCATTGGACGACTCCTCTGTCTATCATAGGAGGCGGGAGAAATTGTATTAAAGAGGCTGCTGGGTAAACAGGAGATTCTCCTGTATGTAATCTGTTGGTACTCATCCCGCCCCCCCTCTCCCCCCCCGAGGCTGCAGATGGACATCGATCAGGCTGCATTAATGGCAATGGAGAGGCTTCATTCATTTCAATGGAGAGGCTGCATTCATGGCAATGGCGAGGCTGCAGATGGGCACTGATTAGGCTGCATTGATGGGCAATGACCCTTATTTTGCTTCACAGTTTTTTATTTCCTTTTTTTTTCCTGAAACTTCCCTCCTAAAGTGAAGGTGTGCGTTATACGCCGATAAATATGGTATTTCCAAATAACACGCCCACGCTCATCTCTTCACCACACACAGCCACAAAGTCAAGGGAATTTGTGTTGGGCAGTGTATTAGTGCTCGAACGAAAACACTTAGACCAAATTTTAATGGTTCAAAGAATGTCAGGCAAAATGGTCGGCCCTTACGCATGTTCACTTCATCAAATCTGGCCCTCTTTGAAAAAAGTTTTGACACCCCTGGCCTAGGGTGTCCATCTGCATGCCTCACTGTGTCCATGTGCATGCCTCACTGTGTCCATGCCTCACTGTGCCCATGCCTCACTGTGTCCATGACTAGACTGACGTTTAACATGGGAGTCTATGGAAGGGGTGCCGGATTTGAAAAATCTGTGCTCCCCAGCCGTCGGTCCCCCAGACAAAAAACACTTGTAGAGGAGAAATTGGGCTACATGTGTGCCAAGTTCCAGGGGACCTATGTCTGGCCAGTACCGGGTCCCCAAAATCACCAGAGAAATTACCGTTTAACATGGGAGTCTATGGAAAGGGTGCCCGGCTTTGAAAAACCGGTGCTCCCTGACCGTAGGTCCCCGAGACAACAAACTTTGCACACTTGTTGAGGAAGAGTGGGGCTACATGTGTGCTCGGTCCCCAAAGTCCGGGAGATCAGGTGCAAAAAGGTGACTCAAGTATAACCCGAGGGGGGCATTTTCAGCACAAAAATGTATGTGCTTAAAAACTTGGCTTATACTCGAGTATATACAGTATATCTCAGCATTTGTTGTTAATTTCCTCTCCACCATGAAACTAACCAGGGCCACTGATGAGGCAGCATAGCCAGCCCTCCTGTACTGGGCCTGGGCCCCATCAGTTCAAAAGGGGGGCTCAGGCACCTGCTGTGCAGGAGGGCTGGCTGTACTGTCTTATTGCAGACCCTGCAAGTTTTAGACATTTTGTCAAGGCACCCCTTAAGAAGCAGGAAGGATCCCAGGGTGCCTAGGCACCCTGGTTGAAAAAGTCTGATTTATAGTAATACATTAAGCTCTATAACATAATGTAAAGGTGTGGCAGCAGACCTTCACCCTCCCCATCCATGTTCTCATATTCCACTCCTGCCCCCTATTCTTACACAACTGGATATTTTTTTGGGGTGGTAGAGGGAGAATTTTTTTTTTTCTAGGGCACACTTCCTTTTTTCTTGCCTAGGTGTGAAATACAGCAGGTAACAATTGCACGCAACCCCTTGAGATACCAACAACACAAATGCCAGGAGGACCAGGAGACCTCTAATGTAGGCTTTTTCAACCAGGGTGCCTGGGCTAATTTTATATAACCTAGCATGTGGACCAAGCCTGACTTTTAGTTACACAAAGCCATAGGTTTTCATTGTGCACCATTACAACCTTGCAGCCACCAGCATCCTAACAACGAATGATGTCATCAGTTGATAAGGAGGACATTGGGTGCCTGAACAGCATCTTTGTTTGCCCATCTCTGTTAGCACTGGAGTAATATTAGCTGAGTGAAGGAGAGAAACTGAAGGTGAAGAGAAATACTACTAGTCAGTACCAGTGTGCAAAGCTGTATTTACTTTGCAAGAATAAGTCACGTCTAGCGTTGGGTGTCCTACATGTGTGGATGTTGAACCTTTTAACTAGTGGATTCCTTATATTTTTTGTTGGCACCTATTACACTTAGAGGATTTCCTCTGTATTCTTTTTTTGTGTGTTGATGTTGCTGTGTTATCTAAATCTATTTTTTTTTTACATCTTAGAATGGAAGGCGTTAAGATTTTGCAGAATTTTAAAGGGTGCCTTGAACAAAAAAAGGTTGAAAAACACTGCTCTACAGCACATGCATCGTGTCATTGAGTCATCAGTCCCAGAATGGTTACCATTGGTTAACATTCCTGCTACATAAAACAAATTGAAATAAGCTAATTATGAAAAGGTGATCCAACAACCCTTCCCGATTTCTTTGGCTGAAATATTTCCCACCTCTGTTGCTGACACTTTTATAAAATGGAACTCCAGACAAACTTGAGTTGTTGGAGTTTCCAATTATGAGGCCTCGTACACACGCCCGAGGAACTCGTCATAAATGAAACATCGTTTTCCTCGACGAGTCCCTTGTTAGGCTTGTCGAAAAAACTTGACAAGCTTGCTTTGCGTACACACTGTCAAGACCAAATCTCGTCGTTCTCAAACGCGGTGACGTACAACACGTACGACAGCAGGGGAAGTTCGATTCCACTGGCACAACCCTTGGGGCTGCTTTTGCTAATCTCATGTTACTGTGTGTTAAGTAAAAGTTTGGTAAGAGACGATTCACGCTTTTCAGTCTGTTACAGCGTGACGAATGTGCTATCTCCATTACAAACGCTACTTTTACCGAAGGTACGCTTCCGTCTCATACTTTATTCTGAGCATGCGCGGGTTTCTAAGCATACACACGAACGGTCGTGTGTATGTCTTTCATCGAGAAAACTGTTGAGGAACTCGACGAGAAAAAAAGAGAACAAGTCCTCTTTTTCCTCGTCGGGAGTCTTAATTTCCTTGTTGTGTTCCTCGTCGGGCTGGTTTTCGACGAGAAACACAACTAGGAAATTAAGACTCCCGACGAGGAAAAAGAGGACTTGTTCTCTTTTTTTCTCGTCGAGTTCCTCGACAGTTTTCTCGATGAAAGACATACACACGACCGTTTTCCTCTGTAAAAAAGCTCTGCCACCAAGTTTCTTGATGGATTCTGTCGAGGAAAACGGTTGTGTGTACGAGGCCTTACACAAAAAGTGTGTGCTGGAGTTCTTCTTTAACTCTATTACAGGCACATTTTAATCATTTACATGTGTATGTTGCACATATCGTAAAAATTAGTAGCTTCTAAATTCTAGACAGGAGGAACATCCAGTTGGTTAGGATCCAACATTCTTATATGGGCCATTTATTGTACAATGTTCTACCAGCTTCTTTCTGTGGACCTAAAACAAAGACAATTAGATACTTGGAGACAAAGAAAGAATTGCAGGGATTTATGGGGTCTCATTTATAAACTGAGGACAACTACTCAAGGCATTCTTCATACTGTATATACAGAATTGCACACCCATGCGACCACAAGCACAATAACATGATGGTGCATTATAAGTATTCCCGTACAATAAACCTTGACCTGTGGAGCCCACACAGACCACATCACACCCAGAATAAGAAAGGTGGTATTGTGCCGGTGTCCATACATACAGCGTAAGGAAAAATAGCTAAATACTGCATGCAGTACATAGAACAAAAGCACCATTGTATGGGGGTGGTCAATGGAAAAAATGTAGCACTTCCAAAATCTTTTAAGCTGATCTTCTAATAATATAACATCTGACGAAGGCCATGGGAACTATATTCTACATGAAATACAATTTAATGAAAAGAGCATATGAAAGTTTCTTATAGTAGACACAAAGCAGATAAAGAATTTAAGGAGACAGAAAAAAAAAACTTTACTCATATATCTAGTGTATTTGTCAGTGGTAGGTGCATTGAGGGTTGATTTGCTAAAGGCAAATAAACTGTTCACTTTGCAAGGGAATAATCCTTTAGCTTCATGAATGAAGCGAAGCACTGCTTAGTTCAATCATCCAATCATGTGCAAGAAAAGCACTGGGGAAGATTTACTAAAGGTAACTAGACTGTGCACTTTGCAAAATGCTGATGCACTCTGCAAGTGCAGTTTCTCCAAAGCTTAGTAAATGAGATAAAGGTCCACTTTAATAACCCAATCACATGCAATAATAAATAAATAAAAAAAGGCATGATGGAAGTCAGCTGAGCTTAATCTACTCATGTACTAAGAATTGGAGCAGCTGCTCTTGCAGAGTGCAACTGCCTTTTCTACTTGAAGGTGATTGGGTATTTTTTGCAAAGTGAGTTTTCACTGTATTCACCAATTTATGGGAAATATAGAGACACAATGGCAGAGAATTACTAAAAATGGAGCATGCATAATCTGGTACAGCTCTGCATAGAAACCAATCAGCTTCCGGATTTTATTGTCGAAGCTTAATTAAACAAACTGAAGTTAGAAGCTGATTGGCTACCATGCACAGCTGCACCAGATTCTGAGTGCTTCAGTTATCTCCCCCATTATACCTAAACTGATATTAAACGACCCTACTTTTTTTTGTACATTTAAAACTTATATTTGATTTTTTAGTAGCTGTCAAAGTAGCTGACAGTAGCTGTCAAAGAGTTAAACATTTTTATATTTTCTTATTTTCCCTCTGGGACACTATACTATGCTCTCTACTCTTGGGTTCCCAGATGTGCACACCTGCTGTGGCCATTATAGGTGGTTTCTCTATTGAATATTTTTTTTATTTTTATAATTTTATATATGATAGAGAATGCATCAAGAGGTGCTGGAATATGCAAAGGTGGATGGAAACACCATAAACTCCAATGTGGACAGGAAGAGAGGCAGGGACTTTGAAAGGGGCATCTTAAGGCCCCTTTCAGACTGGGGCAGGAGCGGCGATATACCGTTTGATTTGCCGCAGGATTCGGTCGCTAGAGGGGCGGTATTAACCCTTTATCGGCCGCTAGCGGGGGTTAATACTGCCCCGCTAGCGACCGAATCCCACGGCAAATCCGACGGTATAGCGCCCAGAGACGCATTGCGGGCGGTATTGCCGCGGTTCCCATTGTTTTAAATGGGAAGGAGCAGTGAAGGAGCGGTATACTAGCCGCTCCTCTCACCGCTCCAAATATGCTGCTGACAGGAGATTTTTTTCTCTCCTGCCAGCGCATCGCCTCAGTGTGAAAGCCTTCAGGCTTTCACATTGAGGTTGCTGGGGCAGGAGTTTTTCAGGCGGCATAGCAGCGCTATTTTTAGCGCTGTACCACCTGAAAAACTCCTCAGTGTGAAAGGGGCCTAAAGCCCAACTTTGGTCTGCAATGCACAGATCAACTGCCTGTTTTGTCTAGACCAGGAATGTGCAATTAGCGGCCCTCCATCTATTGCAGAACTATAAGTCCCTTGAAGCATAGCAAAACTCTGTCAGCCACAAGCATGACACCCAGAGGCAGAGGCATGATGGGACTTTTTTGCTAGTTTTTTTTTTTGCAACAGCTGGAGACTGTGGTCTTGTGCTGTGGACTGTCCCCGACATCATTAAGTCCATAGGCCTACTTTGAACGTGACGACATCAGGAACAGTCCACCCGTGGATCGTGGGGGAGTACTGTTTGCTGGTGGAGCACAGGACCGGGTGAGTATACAGATTTCTCCTCCCCCTGGACAAAACGAGTAGTTGACCCGTGCAGTGCGGGCACAGCCCCACTGCATGGGAAAACGTTATTTTTGCCTGGAGTTGGGCATTAAAGCTTAAGTCCCCAAGAGATAAAATAAACTAGGGGTGACTCAACAGGCCGATAACTGACATATCTGGTTTGGATAGACTGGCTCTTTCAAAGAGGTTGGGCATAGACTGCATTATTTTCCATTTTAGCACTCCAGAAAAAATGATTATATGATTGTTAACCACTCCTACTCTTAGATCTCTACAAAAAGACTAGTCATTCTGTAGTCCAACACAATACCTAGTCAGGTTTTTTGAGATAACACAGGAAGTGTGTAGAGGACTTTGGACAGCAATGAATTTGAAAACCAATATAAAAAAAGGTCAGCTTTTTTTGTTTTCACTCAAACAAAATGCTTTCAATGGTGAATTAAATATACCAAAATAGAGCAATCAAGATAAGCTTATTGTTAGGATTTATGTACACTTTAAAGTAATATTCTTCAAAGTGCCACTGGAGCTTCCACAAATTATGTGCAAATGCTGACTTTTTGAAAGTTAGTAACCACAAAGTCTGTCTTGTGGCATGAGTATTGAGTAGTACTCTGGCATGAGGAGGGCAGAAGCCTACTTTCCCTATACACTGAAAGTGGTGATTCCTAGGAGGACTCTGACAGGTCTTTGAGAGTGGACATGGTAATGTGGTAGGTATGATCCAGCACTTTATGGCTCTTTTAGTTTGGGTACATTAAGACAATCCATGTGTATTTTAGATATCTTAGATAAGTTGTGATTATATGGAGAGAGATTTTACTGCATACTACCTACTTATTGTTCAAATTGCTCTACTGGGTACATTTCAGAAACTCATAATGCTGCTACCGTTTGGTGTTTCATTGACCCTACAGTGAACACTGGCATATGCGCCTACAGAAAAATATCTGATGTGGATGATTTTCATTTTTAAGCAGCAGATTTGTAATCCCCTTGCCAAGTGGGTCTACAAAAACCGGGCACCAGGCACTGTGTTTCTGGTATAAAACAATGATATATAATACAGAATACAGAATATTTTGTAACATTCGGTAACCAAATTTACCTGCACATGCCTTTAGTTTCTGGAAAATCTAACATATTCGATACACAATCCCTGACTTATTATTCATTTCTTTATTACAGGTACTTATATAGCGTCATCAATATACACATGGCTAAAACTGTATTATACCACCCTATTCCCCTGCCCCATCCACGTCAAACACACACAGGGCATCTCACAATGTAATTATGATGTCTCCTTTTGGGCCATCAAGGTCTACATTGTGCTGTGGATTGCCAGGGATGTACCACACCTTCAACTGAGGCTGATTTATTGAGGGAAGTAAAAGTGGGAACTCAACTCTCCCAATCAATTTTTAATCTTTTCATTGCTAGCATTAGTAAGAAGATGGGAAGGTAGATTGTATTTACTTTGCTAGTTGATGATGTCATACACCCAAGGCTTTTTTTCATGTATGAACGTGAAGAAACACAGTTCCGGAAGCTCTAGCACTGAATGGGTTTCAGGGGTGTGCTGGAGGGTTTATTAATGCCAACTCCTGGGGGATCTATTGTTACTGGGGGGATAATTTGTTTGCCAGGGAGGTCTATTTTTGCTTGTGGGAATCTATTTTTGCTGGGGTGATCTTATCTTGCCAAAGGGTCAATGTTTGGTGGGAGGGATCTACTGTTGAGAGAGGGGTCTATTGTTGCTGGCTGTATTGTTTGTGGCAGGGGTTTATTGTTGCTTAGGAGAGCTAGTGTTGTTGGTGGAGGATCCTATTGTTACTGGTGGGGATGTTATGTTGCTAGGGGGTCAATTGTTGCTGGGAGGGCTTTACTGTTGAGGGGATGGTCTGTTGTTGCTGGAGGGTTTGCTGATGCTGGCTTTTGGGAGATCTACTGTATTGTTATATTGGGGGTTTATTGTTGCTATTGGGATCTATTGTTGTTGGGGGAGTATATTGTTGGGGGGGGGTCTATTATTGCAGAGGTGGGTAGGGGATGGAGACAAGGGATGACTCGGAAGGGGGAGTACCTGTACCTATTTTCTGAGAAAATAAGCCTTGCATACATCTCATGAGTGTATATGGACATTTTTCTTTCATTTGGGGGAGGGGCTTTCTCAGATAAGCACACCCTCCTGTCTCCATGCCTGAGCAAGAACAGATGGATTCCAGAAAGGAAATGCTACACGAATCATCTGCCCTTACCTTACTCAAGATAGCCATGGTTAAAATGCTAGGGAGGTATTTTTTTAAGTGATTTCTCACAGAGACATGGATAGATGGGGGAGTGTGCATTGAATATTAAAAATGAAATAAATAGCGTTTTCAATCAGTGGTGCTCAGATACAGATTAGATCCGCTTTAAAAATCCTCAGTGAGGAAATTGTGTAAATATTCACAATCTTGTGAAAGCAAATTCCTTGTGCAGATGTCTTTCACATGATTGGATAACTGAAGTGAAAATGCAAACATTTTAAGTGATGTTTGTTAACTGCTTTAGTAAATCAACTTCACTTTGTACAGATTGTCCCCAAAATCAGGAGTTCCCAAATCATACAGACTCATTCCTGACAAATACATTAATATGCAGGAATCTTTTGTTTCTTTTTCTCTAATAATATTATTTTAATTTGATAACTTTTTTTCATGTCAGATTCATCTTGAACATTTTAATGAACTGTAATTATAAGAAGTTTTTCAAACAGATCTATACTTAAATTCTAAAGTTTGGCTGTCTAAAAGAGATTTAGTACAAAGTTTGATGTACAAAGTACTTAGTAAAAAGAAATGTACCTTTAGGGTATAACTCTTGATTAGATTCAGCAGAAATCTTCTGCACAGTGACAGACCCTAGGCTCGTTATAAACAGGAGGACTTGGACATCGTCAGAGCCATATCCTGCCCACTTCTGTCTTGGATTATTGGATTACATTGATGGTGTCATCAGGGAGGGGGTCTAGGAACAGAAGGAGCTACTCAGTCATAGTTTGCCCTTCTCTAATATGGTGGCCGCCAACACTGTGGAGCAAATTAAAATGTCGGCTTAGGGAAGAAGCAGCTGCAGAACACATACTATTAGCGCTATACCATTGACAGTTGATGTATCTCAAAGTGATTGGGGGATCCAGGCAGATCACACTGTTCACTTTTTTCTTTTTCAAAAAGTGGCATTTCAATACAGTCCTACAGTTCCCCTTAGCGGCATTGCAGTATTGACACCATTGGAATAAAGGCATTTTACCTTGTCTATGCATTGGGGCTTCACTGGAAATATCAGTCAATATAGCTCCAACGCATCGGGTGTGAACGAACACTGAAGGATAAGGTTGCCCCCTGAAAGCTGTAATCTTTTTGGTGTTGCAGGGGTTAATACAAGCACTGAACCTGTCATAGGCACTTGTTAAATGTGTCTACTAGGCCCGCTGTAGGTCAGTCCCCCTACTTTATTCATATAAACTGTAATATAGCTTGCACCAATTAAATGTGCTCTATGAATGGAGGTGGAAAACCTTCCATCCATCTGCCTTTCCTCCATTCATAGAACGCTTTTTACTTAGGGAAGCTAAACTACAGCTTTTATTAAAGGAGGAGTGGGTGGAAAGGGTAGACATGTCAACACTCCTAGCAAGTACCTATGATAGGTCCAGTGCTTGTATTAACCCCAGTAGTACCAAAAGAAAAGGTATGAGGTGGGGGGCAGAGGACTTCAAATTTCAACTGCAACATCTGGCACCAGCACAAGGGACACTTTGTATTACCTGTAAGCACAGTCCCTTGTGCTGATTAAAAAAAAAACTAAACTTAGGTTCTATGGGCCAGATTCACAAAAGCGATACGACGGCGTATCTCCTGATACGCCGTCGTATCCCTGTTTCTATCTATGCGACTGATTCATAGAATCAGTTACGCATAGATATCCCTAAGATCCGACAGGTGTAATAGTTTTACACTGTCAGCACACGCCCATTTGAATTGGCCCGCCTTGCGCCGGAGGCCGCGGGCGTAGTTTCCATCGCAAGTGCTTTGTGAATCAGGCACTTGTGATGAAAACTTGCGGCGGTGTAACGTATCTACGATACATTACGCCGCCGCGATTCTACGTGAATCTGGCCCTAAGAAACAACGTTTTTATTTGGTTGTTAAAAAAAATTGTCTATAAATTGTCAGTATGGGCTATGCAATGATCTGGTATCTAAGTGGACCTAGACTTGGGCAACCTTATCGTTCAGGGCTTTGTTCACACCAGATGCATTAAGGCTGTGTTGACCATCTAGGACAGCCGGCGCCAACACATGGGACACTTCTCATTAAATGTACGTTTGATTTTCTTTGTAAAAATATATATATATTTTTTTATAATGACATTAGACACCAATCATTTTTATTTTATCATGTAAATGGGCAGTAAATACCTCTCATAAAATTACCTACAGGGCTGTGAAATATAGCAGATAACATCTTCACCGCGGTACATTTTGCTAGCAGTACAAACAGTATCTTAATTCAAAAGGCTAGCATTTGGAGAAGATTTTCAGAGCGTTGCTTAGTATTTCCTCTCTCGGCTATCTGTCATAATACTATACATGTCAGTCTTTCCCTTAGATTAAATGTGCTCCAGTTTAGGAGACGAGTGATAATCTTGACTGACAACTTCTGTAAACTGCCTGATGTTACAGGGCAAATGTACAATGTTTAGCCCACTGGTCTGCACAGAAGTTCTACATATGACTCACCAGATATTTTACAACCCAAAGACACAAATGCGGGAACGTCAAATAAATATGTATTTAACTTAAACATGGCCTCTTAATAGAGATGTGTAACAGGTACGTGGAGCGATCAAAAACATATTGCAATAAACTTAATGTAAAGCATACCTAGATTATATTGCTTTGAACATGTGGCGTATATTAGCAGCTTATTTATGTTAAAGCTGAACTCCAGTGGGTAGTAAAATGTTAGTATTGTATGGACCCACCTCACTGTATAGCAGGGATTAGCAGCTTGTTTAGTCTAAGGCAGCATTTTTTAACCTTTTTACCCCAAAGGAACCCATGAAATAATTTTCAGGTCTCATGGAACCCCTGCTAAGATTAGTGCATCAGGGGGCATTGGGAAAATGCCTTTACATTGATGACAATATGTAAAGAGATGCATGATGTATCTGTGCTATATAAATACCTCATACCTATAATAATTAATAAGGCTTGGGTTCCTCATTGTGTGTAAATTTACTTTTAATCCAATCTGTCCCTGAAGTTTTCCTAAATAAGCACATTTTAAGTTATTCTAAACAATCGAACAATGGCAGCTATAGCCACTAGCAAAAATTACTGTTTTCTCTACCCTTGCCCCCCCCCCCCCCCTGGAAGAACATAAGAGCTTCGCAGGTGGCCTTCAACATAGTCTGTGTTAGTGGTGGAATCGAGCAGAAAAGAGAATTATACAGTCTTTGGCCGGCGAAGAGGGGGCCCTGCTCATGAGAGCTTGCAATCTAAAATACACATTAAGTTATTTAAATGCTACACACATTCACAAGAACGTTATGTTTTAAGAGAAGTGGAAGGAAGCGTAAAACCAATTTGAATTCAACAATAGCATATAACAGGCTGACACCAGCATACCACCATCTGGACACAATTGATCTTCTATTCAAGACAGTAGTTAGCTTTACCAAGTTGACAAAATGGCTGCCTTAAGCAGTGCCGAGAGAGAATGAATGAGTGCAATTTGAACATTATAATTTGTAAGGTAATGACAAAAAAATCTAATTACATTTGCATTTGCAAAATACTAGCCTTACGCTTTTTATGAATGTATTTTTTATTGCAATAAAGATACGGCATCAAAAATAAAGACAAGAAAAATAACACGTCTGGTTTCTGAATTCAATGACATTTAAAATTATTCTGATAATATCATCATTTTTTAAAGACTGCGGACAGGCTAAAATTTGGATGACAGAATTTTCATTTCACTGAGTGTGTAGATTTGTAAATATATTCTAGGGGCCAGATCCACATAGAAATAGATTGGCGCAGCATATGTGAGATACGCTACGCCGCTGTAACTTACTTTTGGCTGCTTTGAATCCTCAAAGAATTTGCGCCGTAAGTTACGGCGGCGTAGTGTATCTCTGGCTGCGGAATTCAAATTGGCGAATTAGGGGGCGGGTTTCATTTAAATGAAGCGCGTCCCCGTGCCGAATGAACTGCGCATGCGCCGTCCCGAAATTTCCCGGCGTGTATTGCGCTAAATGACGTCGCTAGGACGTAATTTTTTTTAACTTAGACGGGACTTACGTACATTCCGATTCACGGACGACTTACGCAAAAAAAAAACAATTCAAATTTCGACGCGGGGCCGACGGCCATACTTAACATGGCAAGTCTATCTATACGCCGCAAAATACCAGCTTTAACTATACGCCAGAAAAAGCCGGCCGCTCGTATTGCATCTTAGATCCGAAGGCTTACGAAGCCGTACGCCTGTCGGATCTAACCCAGATGCCGTCATATCTTGGTTTGAGGATTCAAACTAAAGATACGACGTGGGTAATTTGAAAGTACGCCGGCGTATCAGTAGATACGCTGGCGTACTCGCTCTGAGGATCTGGCCCAATGTCTCTGTACCTAAAATGTTGGTGCTAAACTACAAGGCTGTACTTATTAATATATGAAAATTGGAATTGATTTACTAAAGGAAAAGAGCATGTTAACTTTGCAATTTTAATATTGTTTAGTTTAGTGACTAAGGTGAGGCAGTTTTCTAGGGGCCCCTTTAACCCCTTCTCTACCGGAGACATTTTTTAAATTTTTATGCAAACATGTCTAAAAGTGCAACTCTGGGAAACCTGAAAATTATCCCTTGTAATACGACTGTGCCCCAACTGCAAAGATGATTTGCTAATTTAGTGTTCTCTGATCTGATCCCGATCCTCTACTCCCCCAGCAGGCGGCATTCCCCATTATGAACCTTGTATTGGGCTTGATGACGTCATGACCCTAGACCAACTTTTTTCAACTAGGGTGCCTTCAGGTGTCTTCAGGGGTGCCTTGGCAAAATACCTAGAAATTGCACAAAAACTGTGTACAAGCCAGTGGGTGGATCAAGCCTACCTATTAGTTACACAAAACCAAAGGTTTTCATGGTGTACCATTACAACCTTCTAGCCACCATCGTCCCAACAACAATGATGTCATCGGTGGATAAGGATGATGTCGGGCACCTGCACAGCATACTTTCTTGTCCCTCCCTTGCCTCTGTCCTTCAGCATTGGGGTCACATTAGCTAAGTGAGAAAGAGAAACTGAGGGAGAAGAGAAACATTGAAATACTAGTCAGTACCAGTGGGCAAAATGGTTTATTTGCTTTGGAAGAATAAATCGACTCTAATGTTGGGTGTCCTATGCATGTGGATGTTGCTAAATTATGAAAAACTATTAGTTTAAATGTTTACAATTTAGAATAGGGTGCTTTGATATTGTGTGGATTCAAAGGGTGCCTTGACTGAAAAAAAGGTTGAGAAACATTGCCTCAGGCCTCGTACACACGACCGAGAAACTCGACGGGCGAAACACATCGAGTTCCTCGTCGAGTTCCTTGTTAGGCTTGTCGAGGAACTCGACAAGCTTGCTTTGCGTACACACAGTCAAGCCAAAATCTCCTCGTTCTCAAACGCGGTGACATACAACACATACAATGGCAGGGGAAGTTCGATTCCACTGGCACAACTCTTGGGGCTGCTTTTGCTAATTTCATGTGTTTGCGTGTTAAATAAAAGTTTGATAAGAGACGATTTGCACTTTTCAGTCTGTTACAGCTTGAAAAATGTGTTATCTCCATTACAAATGCTACTTTTACTCCCGTCTCATACTTTAATCTGAGCAAGCGTGGGTTTCTTAGCATACAGACGAAAACCAGGCCGTCGAGGATCTCGTCGAGCCAAATCAGACTCCTGTCGAGAAAATAGAGAACTTGCTCTCTTTTTGGCTCGACGAGGTTCTCGACAGTTTCCTCGACGAAAATGTACACATGACCGGTTTCCTCGGCAAAAAAAGATCTCCCAGCAAGGTTCTTGCTGGTTTTTGCCGAGAAACCCGGTCGTGTGTACGAGGCCTTAGACTAATTGAGCTTGAGGAAGAAGATGCAGCCGGATCGATCTAGCAGCCTGGAGAAAAGGAGGATCAGGTAATGTTGCCTTATGAGTTTATGTGAAATCTCCATTAATAGCTGTAAAATATTGTAATTATGAATATATTTCATTTAGATTTGTACATTTAGATTTGTACATTTAGATTTGTATCAATGTGGGTGTGTTGGATAGCTTCACAGAAGTCTCTGGTAAGTCTAGAAGTCCGCAAAACTTAACCACTTCCATACCGGGCACTTACGCACCTTCCTGCCCAAGCCAATTTTCAGCTTTCAGCACTGTCGCACTTTGAATGACAATTGCGCGGTCGTGCTACACTGTACCCAAACAATTTTTTTATAATTTTGTTACCACAAATAGAGCTTTCTTTTGGTGGTATTTGATCATCTCTGCGGTTTTTATTTTTTGTGCTATAAACAAAAGAAAAGCGACAATTTAAAAAAAAAAACACAATATTTTTTACTTTTTTATTTAATAAATATCACAATTTTTTTTTAAAAAACTTTTTTTTTCCTCAGTTCAGGCTGATACGTATTCTTCTACATATTTTTGGTAAAAAAAATTGCAATAATCATATATTGATTGGTTTGCGCAAAAGTTATAGCGTCTACAAAATAGGTGATAGATTTATGGTGTTTTTATTTTATAAATTTTTTTACTAGTATTGGTGGCGATTTGCGTTTTTTTTTACTGTCACCGTGACATTGTGGTGAACACATCGGACACTTTTGACACGTTTTTGGGACCATTCACATTTATACAGCGATCAATGCTATAAATATGCATTAATTACTGTGTAAATGTGACTGGCAGGGAAGGGGTTAACCACTAGGGGGCGTTGAAGGGGTTAATATGTTCCCTAAGATGTGTTATAACTGTAGGGGGGAGGGGACTCTCAGGGGGAGGAGACCGATGTGTGTTCCTCTGTACAGGGAACACACATTGGTCTCCTCACCGCTGACAGGAGGTGGATCTGTGTGTTTACACACACAGATCCACACTCCTGCCGTGATTACCGACAATCGCGGGCACCCGGCGGCAATCGCGGCCGCCAGGCACCCGCGCCGGGTCACGAGCGTCGCCGCATGCCCTAGATCGCCGGGAACGCAGGACGTCATATTACGTCCACCCGGATCGAGGAGGGGTTCCTGCCGTCGTCATTTTACAATGACGCGGTAGGGATGTGGTTAAAGGGGTTGTAAAGGTAAAAAAAATTCACCTTAATGCATCCTATGCATCACTTACTCCCTCGCCTGTGCTCCTTGGAAATGTGAGTCATCATTTCCCAGGAGTCAGTGGGCAGGAGTGTGAGCAAAAATTGGATTATTTTCTGACAGGAAACAATTAAGATCCACTAGCAAACATATATAAAGTTTATTGGGGTTATTAATGCATTATGATGGGATGTCAGAAAAAAAAGATTCTGTGGCCGGAACTCCGCTTTAAGGATCGACCACATTTCCTGTGCGGTGCCCAGGCCTGAAAGCAACGAGGAATCTCACAAACGGACATTCCATCCAAAAGTCCTCCATCCAAAGCAAGCAAACAAGTATAGTCTCCAAATTCATCTGTAATGTGAAAGGTTTTGCATTCTATAATAAGATCATGGTATAGGAAAATAATAAGTATGAGAAAAAAAGGTGTACTTGTTCACAAGCAGAATGCAAACAAATTACATCAAATTTAATTCTAAAAAACTAATTTGGTATGTTTCACTATTCTTAGTTTGGTTTTATCCAGCAAATAAATTTCACATTTTAGCCTAAGGTCTCACTGATATGTAGCAGTTAATGAAGTAAAGATCTATTGAGAACATATTGAGCGTTGCTGAAAGAGATCCTCGCTGTCATTGGGGTCCCTGGGCTCAGCAGAACATCTACGCCACTCATTGGCTTAATTAGTCAACTTAAGATTGATCGGCAATAAACAATTTCTTTCCATTCAATGTGCTTACTGACCCGATTTACTCCATCTAATAATAGCAGCTGCCATTCAAAAGCTGTTATTGTGCTAAAACAGAAACTGAGACAGGAGAAAAGGGAAAACAAGTATTGTGTGACATATTATTGTGTCCAAAGTTCTGAAAAAAAACATAAGAATTTTCTTGATTGCATTTTTAGTATTTTATGTTATAACAACATATAAAACGTGAGACTCTAGAGGCCCTCTTCCATTAGGGGGATGTTATAAAATATTTAAAGAAGTATTGCAGGTCTGGACCAATGCAACTATGCATATACCTGGCCGATGCCCCTAGAAGCTGGAAATCACTTATGACCACTCCAGTGATCTCCACTAGCTTCTGGGTCCTGTGTTGAGTGGCTGCCCAGCTGCATTCTGAACATAGGAGATCGGCCACTTAGCATGGGTGGCATTCAGTGAATGCTTTGCAAAGCGTTCTATGATTGGACCAGGTGGACAGTGTGATGTCACCACCACACCTCTCCACCTTGTCCAATGAGAAAACATGTTATATTCATACAAAAAATAATAATCTGACCGGCACCTGTGCTGAGTTACCGATCTCCAGTGTTCAAAATGCATCAGGCCTGCGTGGGACTTGGAAGTAAGCAGATATCACTGGCGTAGCAGTGTCTACTACAGTAATTTCCAGCTTCCAGGTCAGTAATGGTATACACATAGTTGCATTCGTCCAAGCTGGATCAGTGTAACAATGTATAAAATTTCTATACCTGGAATTCCTCTTTCAAGCCATAACTTCTTTTTATATTTTCGGACAAAATAGAGATGCATTAAAACCCCCTGCATGCTCCGAACCAATGCTAACCATAAGAAAACATTAGCAGAAGTTGCCCGAAGGGTGGCGCTAAAGAGCAGAAAAACCACATCGTTTTGTGAATGTTGACTGAAAAAGTTCTGCCGTCTGCATCCAGAACAAGTTCACGGCCAACGCCCTTCGGACAAAAATCCACAGATTTGTCCAATGGAAATCTGATCGTGTGTACGAGGCTTTAGACGGTATTCCCTACAACAATTAATCCTATTACAAGATTTCCACTCTGTTCCTGTTCTCGTGACAACTCAAAATTTGGGATTTTCTTCACTTCCAGTTCAGGTGTCAATGGTCACTAGGAGAAAAGAAAGGGAGTGAATCTGTCAATGGTCATAAGGAATAATGCCCCATCACTGGTCTCGGCAGAAGAAATTCTGCCCCATTAGTGGGAGGGATAAAGTCCTGTTGTTGGTATCAGTGGGAAGAATAGTGCCCTATTGTTGGTATCAATGACAGGGAGAGTGCCCCATTGTTGTCATCACTTTGAGGAACAATGCCCCAGAATTGGTATCACTTGAAGGAATAGTGACCCATCAATGGGTCACTGAGACTAATTGTGCCAAGCAATGGTAACCACGAGCAGAAAAGAGCCCATCATTGTGTCAATTGGAAGAAATAAACCACAGCCTTGTTAGTGGGAGGAATTTTGCCCCATAAAGTGTGTAAGACATAGTGCTTCATCGTTGGAATCTACGTAAGAAATAATGTACCATCACATTAGTGGAAGAAAAGTACCCCAAGGGCTGATTAAAGACAAGCTGCATGGTCCATCATTTTGGGAACACAGCTTTAATAGAAAAAAGGGAAAATAATAGCCTTGCTATGACAGCCTCCTTCATTTTCCATCTCAGATTCATAATAATAAAATGTAGCAAGCCTAACTTATTACTCTTTGGCTGGTTGGCAGTTTTAATTACTTCCTACTGTTTTAATAATCTTTTTATTCAATCATGTCTAAAGTATAGATAAAAATGAAATGTGCTCGATCAAAGAAGCCTTTGTGATGAAAATATCTACAATATGTGTACAGCTGTGAAAGGGTTTCAGCCATTGGTTCTATCACACTGTCTGTGAGCCCCTCTTTATTCAAATGATTGACAGGGGTTAATGCATGACTCCCCCTGTGCCAGTGCAGGTGCATGGTTCAACAGTCCAAAAATTGCATGAAACTGCATTCTTGATTGTTGACTTGTTGTCCTTCACTGACATGTGGTGTCTCCTCTGCAGTAACCTTAATTTGTCAAAGAGAAGACTGAAGGTCAAGGGAGTGGATAGTAAGATCTCAGACCGTTCATGGTAATTTAGGTAATTTAAGGGCACTTTTATTAAGTCAGTAACCAGGAGCAGGCATGTGGCCAAAGATGTGTTCTTCTGCCAGGTCAACGACTCACTAAGTAGTCCAGAAAGGGTAATAACCTCAAGCTTAAACATTTAAAAGAACTCAGCAATTGCTGGTTCCATATTTCTGTTCTGATTCTTGACTTATCAATATCCACATATGCAGGGCCGCCATCAGGGGGGTACAGGCAGTACACCTGTAAGGGACCTCGAGGTCCCCAGGGGCCCGGACGGCAACTCCCTTTTTTTTAATAAAAAGTTATTTTATATATATATATATATATATATATATATATATATATATATATATATATATTATTTTGTTTTTATTAAAGGGCCCAGAGGTCCCCAGAGTCCCCCCCCCCTTTTTTTTGTTTATAAAAACATTTTTTTTATATATATATATATATTTTTACTAAAGGGCCCAGAGGTCCCCAGGGCCTGGATGGCTACCCCCCTTTTTTTATATATATTTTTTTATATATATTTTTTCGTAAGGGGCACAGAGGTCCTAGGGCACCCCCCCGCTTCTCAATTCACGGTCCCCGCTTCTCAATTTTCTCAATTAGCTTCTCAAGTCACGTTAGCCCTCCCGCTTCTTAATTTGAGGCGGCAGCACCCCCCCCGCTTCTCTGCTCCAGGGGGCCCATGCCTGAAGCTGTGTAAGGGGCCACATAATTCCTGATGGCGGCCCTGCACATATGTTTTAGATTCTAGTCATATCAGTATAAGAAGTTACTTGCCCTGCTCTCCTTTACTCTTCTATTTAATTCTCCTCTATATATTTTTTTTTAAATACAAATGCTTTTATGGAAACATTGATAGCAAAATAAAATAATGACATTTACATACTTTATCTTGTAACATTCAAGAGAAAAATGAGTACAATGCTTATACTGTACTATCGTCTTATTTCTGGGAGGTAATGCAACAATCGCCTATGTGAACTAGCCACCCTCGTACCCATTTTCTAAACACATTCTCTTTTTACCACCAAAAGTGGGATTGGTATTTGGTACCGCAACATATATATAGTACATATATATCTTAATCTAGGTAAACGTGTTCTACCGTATAGGTATAATGTTAAAGTCCAGAAATTGGTATGGAAAATCTGTGCGCCACGGCTGGACCTACTTTGGGGTAGGACCAGAGTTGATCAAAAAAAATTACAAATATAAAAATAAAAGGAATACAGCTGCTCCCCAAATTCAGGTGACTGAAGCAATATGGAAAATGTGAGGGAGGGGGTGCTATGTCTAATTAAATCGTGAACATATATAAACATATATAAACATAATGATAAATAAATAATAGTCCATATATGAAAACATCCAAGTATGTGCTTTTGAAAAATAAAAATAAAAATTATAAGTGGTAAATGAAAAATAAAAAATTGTGTAAAAAAGTGTTCACAAGAGTCCTTTAGATGAAACTTTTCATGAAGTAAGATCTGTGTCTGGAGAAAAACAAATGAAGCCTCCACCAAAGAAATAACGTTCACCCGACGTGAATAAATAGATTGGCTCCTTACCAACTTGAGTGGACCTTTTAGTTAAAAAGAGGTCAAATCAGCTTTGTTACACAACTGTAACCATGGAATGAGCAGGTGAGGACATCTCAATCAGCAATAAGACAGGTGACAGATCTCACATCCCATCGAAAAATGCAAAAGAAAGGTCGCAATAGTATATTATCCTTTATTAAAAGCAATATAAAAAATGACAGGACAGCCAAATGGCCTCTTACTTGATAAAGTGCCAAAGTCCCGGCACTGAGGCTACTACGCGTGTAATCCAATGCATCAAATATTACAGAGAGCGGGTCCCCGTGTATCTCCGTAGGTGGCGTGCGTTCCAGCTCTACCACCAGGACCCGGAAGTAGCGTGACCAGTGTGCGCCTCGACGTACGTTTCGATGTGAAATCGTCATCAGGAAGCGTCCAACGACGCTTCCTGATGACGATTTCACATCGAAACGTACGTCGAGGCGCACACTGGTCACGCTACTTCCGGGTCCTGGTGGTAGAGCTGGAACGCACGCCACCTACGGAGATACACGGGGACCCGCTCTCTGTAATATTTGATGCATTGGATTACACGCGTAGTAGCCTCAGTGCCGGGACTTTGGCACTTTATCAAGTAAGAGGCCATTTGGCTGTCCTGTCATTTTTTATATTGCTTTTAATAAAGGATAATATACTATTGCGACCTTTCTTTTGCATTTTTCGATGGGATGTGAGATCTGTCACCTGTCTTATTGCTGATTGAGATGTCCTCACCTGCTCATTCCATGGTTACAGTTGTGTAACAAAGCTGATTTGACCTCTTTTTAACTAAAGGGTCCACTCAAGTTGGTAAGGAGCCAATCTATTTATTCACGTCGGGTGAACGTTATTTCTTTGGTGGAGGCTTCATTTGTTTTTCTCCAGACACAGATCTTACTTCATGAAAAGTTTCATCTAAAGGACTCTTGTGAACACTTTTTTACACAATTTTTTATTTTTCATTTACCACTTATAATTTTTATTTTTATTTTTCAAAAGCACATACTTGGATGTTTTCATATATGGACTATTATTTATTTATCATTATGTTTATATATGTTTATATATGTTCACGATTTAATTAGACATAGCGCCCCCTCCCTCACATTTTCCAAAGTCCAGAAATTAACAAACAAAGAATGTTAAAACAAATAACGAAATATAAGAAAAAAGATCAAACCAAAACTGAAGAAAAACAAAAAGGAAGATATGCTTTGTTTCTCAGCAGGATACCAACCTTCTCCTCTACATTTCCATTACCATTGCACCAAAATTTAAAATGTGAGATCACTGTTGCTTAGGTAGATGGACAAAAGTGAATGTTAGCCAGGCCTATACTTGCAAGATAATAAATGTTTGTAGCCCACAGACATGGCTAACATATTAAAGATTATTTGTCTCCAATACTGCTTGCCCACTACTCCACCATTTACCTAAGTAACCACATATGGCACAAATGAACGACCATAGCAGCCCTTTATTAATAAATTGTATAAGTAACATATTGACCATATGGACATTCAATACAGTATGAATGGAGTCCCAAGGTCCTTGTAGGCATCTCTACTTAACAACTTACCTGTCTAAAAGTGTAAGGTAGTCCTCCAGATGCAAAACACTGATCTGGAGACAATAACACTAAAGCCTCGTACACACGACCGGTTTTCCCATCGGTAACTGTCCTCAACAGAATGCAAAATCATCCCCAGAACTAAAAAAGAGAGAGAGTGTGGGAAGTTTTCCTGATGCCAGCTCTCTTCTGGCTAAAAACTTCCTAAGATTCTCCTACTGACCACCCCCTGAAGCCCTACCTGTTCCTTCTTGACTCACCAATATGGTAAGTACCCCTTGATTCATATTTACTTTAACCTACAAAAAAAAGCCCAAACGTTTTGCTCTTAGGTCCTGAAGACTGAAATTGCACCGCTATATAAACATACCTGCTCAGCTTCTGAGTGAATGTAGACTGGTGTGCTTTGTTTATCAGGCCTGTTTTTTTGTTCTCTTAGATCTTAGCTTTTGCAAGATTTGGCCTCACAACACAACATGTATTACTTTTTCCTCCTACTTTGTGTAATCACTGCTGCTAATCCATGCCAACTGAAAAAAAAAAAAACTTTCTCTTTTAAAAAGGGAAATATGATCTATGATGAAAAGACCCATCCTGTGAACCTTGTGGTTCACAGGATGGGTCTTTTCATCATAGACTGGGGCTGATTTTCACTAGCACATAGAATGAATTAGAAATGATAAATTATGTAAAATAAAATCTGATTGGATGCTATGGATTGTTGTGTTTCGATCTTCCTCGTTTTTTTTTTTTTTTTTTTGAGCATTGAACTGAATCAAAATAAAGCACCTTGCCTTAGATTTTATCCTACAAGCAAGAAAATCATTGTCCAATGCTATGTCTTGAATAAAAACTTCTCTACTACTTTTAATCCCGATTTTGCAGTTGCATTTAGTGATCTTGAGTCTTTCATGGATGAACTTTCCTTGTAAAAATCTGGCAGTGTAATATAGACTTACTATCCAGCTCTTCTGATATAGCCAAGCCAAATTATCTCTGAAGTTGCCCTAGAAACAGTTTATTACAATACATGTATAAACGCACATAAGAACTACTATAATAGACTTATTGTGCCCTGTGTTGATCATGTTATGAAATGTACCTAAGCTTTGAAGTACTATAACATCTATCACAAATATTTATTGCAGTATCTATCTATCTATCTATCTATCTATCTATCTATCTATCTATCTATCTATTGACATCTATCTATATGTATGCAAAGTTTGTAAAAGGATAATTGTTTTTCTATAGAAGGGTGTAGATGTGATTTTTACAGTGCATTCTATTTTCTACTATATTAAATGTGTAACTACAGCTCTTCTTTGAATGAATTCCCAACCCGTGAACGGGATACAGGGCATAAAAATCAGATATGGTAAAGCTGTCACTTAGTAAGTCATGTTTCAGAGTCACTCACTACAAAAGAAGCCAGCTCAATATTCTGAAACTGAATGAAAACGTTCATGGAAGCTGTCTGAGAGATTAATGATGATCTTGGAAATCATGACCCATAAAAAAGACTAATAAAGTGAAAGAATCATGGAGGCATGTATAGGAAAGTGGAAACTGTTTCCTTGTAATATATCTCATGTAACATTCATAAGAGATGGCAAAAAATGTTGGTAAGTTAATAGCAGTATTTTGGCTAACTCCCTCACTGGCAGAGTCATTAATATGAGAAGCAGCATTTCAAGAAATATAAAAAATGTATTCCTGTACTACCTGCAATGAATAGATAGTATATAAAAAATGTATAACAAGTGCATGCCTACAGTAATGAACACATAAACAGTGCAGCATTCCAATTAATTTATCTTCTTAGAGTAGTGTGGGGTGGAGTGGAGTGGAGTAGAGTAGAATAGAGTGGGGTAGAGTAGAGTGGGGTGGAGTAGAGTAGAATATAGTGGGGTGGAGTGGAGTAGAGTAGAATAGAGTGGGGTAGAGTAGAGTAGAGTAGAGTGGGGTGGAGTAGAGTAGAGTAGAATAGAGTGGGGTGGAGTGGAGTAGAGTAGAGTGGGGTGGAGTGGAGTAGAGTAGAGATGGACAAACTGATCTACCAGGTTCAAGATTTCAACAAATATAAAAAATGTATTCCTGCGACACTGCCTGCAATGAATAGGTAGTATATAAAAAGTATATAACAAGTACATGCCTACAGTAATTATTATTGAATATTTTTGTTAAGCGTTAAATCACATAAGTATCAAAACGCCACAGAAACAATGCAGCATTCTAATTAATGTATCTTCTTTGAGTACAGTGGGGTGGGAGGAATAGAGTAGAGTAGAATAGAGTGGGGTAGAGTAGAGTAAAGGAGGGAGGAGTGGAGTAGAATAAAGTGAGGTAGAGTAGAGTAGAGGTGGGTGGAGTGGAGTAGAGTAGAATAGAGTGGGGTAGAGTAGAGTAGAGGTGGGTGGAGTGGAGTAGAGTAGAATAGAGTGGGGTAGAGTAGAGTAGAGGAGAGTGGAGTAGAGTAGAGTAGAATAGAGTGGGGTAGAATAGAGTAGAGTAGAGTGGGGTGAAGTGGAGTAGAGTAGAATAGAGTGGGACGGAGTGGAGTAGAGTAGAATAGAGTGGAGTAGAGTAGAGATGGGCAAATTGATCTGCCAGGTTCAAGATTTGACTCAAATTGTAAGCTCTAATGAGCAGAGCCCTCTGATTCCTACTGTATTAAACGGTATTATAATTTTAGTGTCTGCCCTCCTGTAGCTTTATATAAATCCTCTATAATAATGATAATAAATTGAGGTCACTTGTGGATAGCAAACACTGTATTTGTGGATTTCAGCTTTTATCTGCTTTTTGATCCACATGTCTTCTTTTTTTTATTTCATCTTTAAATAAATACAACCTTTCTCTCCTTAGAGAAACCATTGTGAGGGTTTATGAAAACTGCTGATGGTAACTAGACTTTATTGCATAACCAAAGCTCAAAATGTGGTGAGAAGAATGGGCAGGGGTAATTTTATGCTCAATAGAGGACCTCTCTGATGAACTAGTAAAGGGGGACACTGGACCATTTCCCTATTCAGCTTGTATAAATGAAAATAAAGAAGAAACCCTCTAGTATTAACATTTATATAAAGTTTATTTATACCCCTGGCTTTTTTTCACTGTATTACTAAATACGTAAAACAACCCTTTGCTTTTCCTTGCCCTGTTTAAACTCATCTTCTACGTTAAAAAAATGCCAATGTGATAGTACTACATCTTTATTGTGAGGCGCCCGGCCCCAGAATGACTCTCTCTAATCTCATAGAGATTAATTTTGGTAACTGAGGCATAATGAATGATGTAATTAAAAAGCAATTTCAGGTAAACAAGTGAGACCAATAAGCTACTAATGCTATCCAGAAAACATTGCAGCTGTGATAAAACAAGAAGTTCACTCAATTTACTTTCATCTGATTTTTATGAAATCCACTCTAGCCAAAATCTAGACAGTGGGGTTGATTTACTAAAACTAGTGTATTATAAAATTTTTGATAAATAAATAGTACTTTTTTATATAGGAGTAGTTAAAAAGAGGGGAAACTGAGGAGGAAACAGGGACAGAGGGATTTGTTACCGAGAGAGAGACAGTCTCTTTAGATTGGGGACATTTAGGAACTATAGGATAGGCAAGTGCTTCAGCTCTTGCAAGATCTGGCTTAGCATCCTTACATCTTTACATCTTCCCATGGTTTCTACATTCCCATGTAATGTGATAGAAAACTCAGACTCCGGGTGCACAACCTGGAATGTAAAGTGCCAGCATTTGGCATGAAACGTTTTGGCTGTGCCAAGGTGGTCTTTTGTAGCGGAGTCAGTGCAGCTTACCTTTTTCTCTAGATGACCCTTTGGTCAGGAAGAACCATTTAAATAACTTCCCAGCCTCAGGAAACTCCTACTAACAATTATCAACAGCTCACAGTACATAAGTGTGATGGTCACTGATAAGAATGCTCATTACATTTGTGGTCATTGGGAATAATCCATCTTTACAGATAGCTAAAAAGATCATTGGTGTGATCTGGAGGAATCCTGGTGTTCCAGGGAACCCTTTTTGAGAAAGGTTGCTCAAAATGGATTGGGTCAGCTGGTAAAATCTAGAGCCTCCATCAGGATAGAGGGACAGCTGCAGATAGTAGGTGATTTCAAACATCACATCACCTGCAAGTCATTGTACGTGAAGGTATTTTGGGTCCAGAAGAACCTACAATGGAGTGCAAGTTCATCAAATGGGGTGAGGTAGGAGAGAAGACATGCATGCGGGGGGGGGGGGGGGACAAGGCCATAGGGCGAATCTGTGCTGCACAGGGTGATTAGGGTGTGCCTGGGCACACCTGGCACACCCTGTGCACACGTCTATGAGGCCAATACTGATTTGAGGCTGGAATAGAAAACTAGCTTAACTTTATTACTATATACAGTAGAATAGGACCATGTGCAAAGTAAACCCTTTGCCCCAACTTTAACAGTTTGTTTCTATTGTTGTATTGAACTGTTTCAAGTTTTTATTGTTCTGTAAAATACTCACATCTAGTGGTGATTTAGGGCCCTTACGGTTTTATCTGATTTAGTTTCTCCCTCTGTCCTTTCCTCCTGTTTTGTACTATTTGGAATAGTCATAGCTAATCCTTCCCTGTTTCTTTCATATCCCCTCAGTCAGTGTTAGTTCTTTGCAGAGACAGGGCTTAGGAAGTCATTGCCTTCTTATATTTCAAAAGACTCAAAAACCATCCCCTGTACTGCATACAGGTATAACTGTGTTGGATTCAATGTTTGTATCTTGTAGTAGAAGTAAACTGCCTGTGGATGGCGCCAAGTAAGCAGGTGACCATAATGTAAGGCCAGACTGGGTCTATCAATGTACACTATATTACCGAAAGTATTAGGACACCTGCCTTTACACACATGAACTTTTATGGTATCCAAGTTTTAGTCCGTAGGGTTCAATATTGAGTTGGCCTGCCCTATGCAGCTATAACAGCTTCAACTCTTCTGGGAAGGCTGTCCACGAGGTTTAGGAGTGTGTCTATGGGAATATTTGACCATTATTCCAGAAGCGCATTTATGAGGTCAGGCACGGATGTTGGGCAATAAGGCCTGGCTCACAGTCTACGCTCTAATTCATCCCAAAGGTGTTCTATCAGGGGGAGGTCAGAACTCTGTGAAGGCCAGACAAGTTCCTCTACCCAAAATTCGCTCATCCATATATTGGGCCCAAAACATCTCAGCGCATTTTATGGACAATCCATTTCCTCAGAAGGGATAAATAGGAGGTGCGCAATTTACGCTATATGTATAGTGTAAATATTCACATGAAAAATATTGTTTTCAAGTAAAGTTTCTCCACCCCAAACACACTCATCCATGTCTTTATGGACCTTGATTTGTGCACTGGTCCAAATCATTCAGTGGAGTGGGGATCAGGTGTGGGGTTGTTTTTCCAGGGGTTGGGCTTGACCCCTTAGTTCCAGTGAAGGGAACTCTTAAAGCATCAGCATACCAAGACATTTTGGACAATTTTATTTTCCTCAACTGTGTAGGAACAGTTTGGGGATGAACCCTTACTATTCCAATATGACTGCACACCTGTGCACAAAGCAATGTCCATAAAGACATGGATGAGAGAGTTTGTGGTGGAGGAACTTGACTGGCCTGCACAGAGTTCTGACCTCAACCCGATAGAACATCTTTGGTATGAATTTGAGCGGAGACTACAAGCCAGGACTTCTGGTTCAACATCAGTGCCTGACCTCACAAATGAACTTCTGGAAGAATGGTCAAACATTCCCATAGACACACTCCTAAACCTTGTGGACAGCTTTCTCAGAAGAGTTGAAGCTGTTATTGGGCCAACTCAATATTGAACCCTACGGACTAAGACTGGGATGCCATTAAAGTTTGTGTGCGTGTAAAGGCAGGTGTCCCAATACTTTTGGTAATATAGTGTATGTCAAAGCATAAAAACAAATCTAAAAAAGAGAACATCTATTTGATTTATTTAAATCTTTAGTAATGAAGTGGTTGTAGCTGGATTTTGTATATAAAATACATTATTTTGCTTGTGTTTAATTTTCTATTTTTATTTTTGCGGTTTGAATGGGTAAGCCATTATAGGTTGCAGGGAAATGTTTTGGTAGAATGAATAAACCTCTTTTTATTAATATAACATCTGCCTATTAGAGGAAATGTTGCTAATGTGTATAGGACAGAAGTATGACAACAAAAGCTAGGCTTTTTTTTTCCTTCAAAAAGTTGGCCATTACATTTATAGCAGCATCTGCAATGTTTCATTGTTATTGTTATTCACTTAAACGATATACTATAAAATATCCTGATAGACAAGACTGTAAAATGACTCTAACATAGTAATAGACAGATTTAGCCAAAGATAAGATGTACCGTTACGTCTCCTGAATAAATAGGGGTAAATGGTTCCTCAGGCAAGCAAACTATTTCAAATCTGCAAAAAAAATAATTCTAGCAACCAACCAGGTCTTACGTTATAAAAGCATGTTGGTAGGATGCCAGTGTCTAGAAAGGCTTTGTGTAACTAAAAGGCAGGGTTGATCCACCTGCTGGCTTGTATACAATTTTTTATACATTTTTAGGCATTTTGCCAAAGCACCCCTGGAGAAACCTCAAGGCACTCTGGTTAAAAAAAGGCTGCTCTATACAACTGTTCCCAAACTAGTGGTCTGTGAGCCACATGTAGCACGCCACTCCCTCTGCTCTTGCCCATAACTATATTAGACTTGGTATACGTCTCCTATGATCCCCTGAACAATATATTTAGTGAGGAAGGGCACCACTAAGGGTTACTCAATTTTGCTGCACGTGCAGAAATTAGATACACTAACAGGAAGAGGGAGCAGGGAGATGAGTTTAGCAGTCATTTGCTTCTCTTTAACTATACAATGTCATGCTGCTAGCAGAGAGCTGACCTATTGCATTGTTTAGTAATAAATTGGGATTCTTTATATAAAATAAAATAATTTTAAACTTGTGTTTGTTTAAAAACCACAGGTTCAGAAATGTAATCTGTTGTAGGTGAGGGATTTTCAAGCAAATGCTCAAACATTAATGAATCTCTTTGAACAACTCTGTTCTTATAGATGTCCTGGAATAATGGAAAATTGGAATTTGACATTTTTTTTCCAGAATAGGATGGAAGGTGGGTCTGTATTTTTCCAGCACATAGCTATAGCTTTTTTTTTTAACACAAAATTGCAACAGTTCTAGGGGTGTCCTTTTAGTGATGGAGGAAGCCATGTCCTCTACTTGACCCAACGCCCCGGTAATTTGTACATATACTATGAATGTGGCTCAGATATTGGAACAGACTGGGGGTCCTCTGCTTTACAAGTTGGGAGCAAAATGCTGTGACTCAGATCCTGTGTTACTGCACTCTTACTTTTATTGCATACACAATCATTAAGGGCACACGGGCGCTGCCCCCCCGTCCATTGCCGCCTCCCCTATCCATGCATCCGACCCCTTTCAGGATACCAGCGCATGGATTCCAATGCGGGGGGAGGCTGTTTTTTGAAGCACTGATAAGAGCCAGAGGCTTCAATATAGGGTGTTGTAAAACTTGTAACACTGATCCTTTTCCCAGCCAATCAGGAAGCAGGTTTTGACACCGGTCACCTGATTGGCTGAAAGGACAGGCGATCCTATTGGAAGCCTAGGAGGAGAAGGGAGGACCCGCACAGGGGAGGCCGCCGTGATGCAGAGAGGACACAGGAGCCACAACCTGCTGCCTGTAGGAGCCTGCAACCCACCCATAGGAGCCCGCAACCTGGACGCTGCCCACCGCACATAGGAACCCTCCCGCCTGCAACCGATGGCGTAAATGCCAAGTGCCCCCCCCCCAAAAAAAAACAGCTGCCACTGATCATGATATAGTTGTAGGTTGGTAGCAAGGTACCTTATATCCTGTCTCTCCTGGGAAGTAGTTGGAACTCGTCTTTTTTTCTAAAGAAAGGCACAACCCCAACCTAAGGTGCCATCTTCAGGTTTCTATAGTAAGGAAACAGTGCTTATGACTGTACACATTACGGTCCTGATTATAGTATTAAAGAATGTGCTGTAAAAGTGACATTAAAAAAACAAATCTATCCAAGTATAAATTCTTAATTCAAAAAAGTCCCTTCTAGACTGCTTTAATTCGGTCTGCGAACTCTGGATTAATTATCTATCTACTTAAAATATTTTGTTCTGATTCTGATTATTCCCCTTTTATATAGGAGAGTACCCCCCCCCCCTTTTTCTTCTTTCTCTCCCCCTTTTTCTTTTAATTAATTAATTCTGTTAATTTATTTATTTGTTTAATTTATTTTCACTTCAGAATTTAATACATTATTACCAAATTGGTCCTCTAGACCATACATAGAGTTAAAGCTATATCTTTAGTCAAAGTTATAACCTAATAAACTGACTTAATGATACAACCAAGACAATTTAAAGAATATATTTTTGTATTTTATTTTATTATAATATCTGATATGATATATTGTATCTTTATACATATAACATTTCAATAAAAACATTGAAACTAAAAAACAAAAGTCCCTTCTATTCCTCTCAGCCTCTTCCAATTCTCCAAATTCCTTCTTATTGCTTCTGTGATCCAGATTCCTATTAGAGAGTGGTTCATCTTTTATGGCCCCGCTGTATGTACGAACGTAGTCACCCTCCCTTGCTCATTCCCGAATTGGACTATGGAATTTGTAGTGTGCATAGATCAATGAACATGATTGCTGCAACATTCATGGCTCATTCCAAACAAATGTAAGGGGTGAGGGTAGAGCTTTTGGAGTTCATGAAGGACGTTACAAGGAGGAAAAACACAGTAAAAAACAATTGCATGAAAAATAGATTGCAGGGTTGTTAAGTAGTTTAGGTGTATGTATTATATTTGGAGAATAAGGATACCTTTTAGTGTCACTTTAAGCAAAATCTTGACACTAGCAGATTATAGACTCCAGAACTCAACAAACCACCTTGTTAAATATATTAAAAGACAAGAAGTGTATTTTTATAGATAAACATGGAAACATCTAAACCCTATGAAAAAGACCAAAACAGCATTAAAAAAAAAAAGAGTTATAAACTTGATATACAACTTATGAACCATGATTTGTGCATTGAAGCATTAAGTCACAAAGCCAGTGCACAAATCCTTTTCCGGGCATGCAAATAATTATTTGCCGTAAATACATTCCAATAATCTCTGAAGTATGCTATTGGCATTGCGTAAAAGTAAATTACGGTCTATCAATAGTAATTACAAAACACTCAATACTTTAATCTAGATTGAACCACTCCTACAGTTTGAAATTAGGGATCAATTTGTCAAAGTTTTCTGCCAGTTCATCTCTATTATGTTTTCAAAAAAGCTTTATTAAGAGTATACAAAGCATTACATGTAAGGTACAGGCAAACATATCGCCAAAAATGTATAAACTTTTGTTACAGGTATCAATAGTAACCGAAGCATCCCAAAAAGTGAACACAGAAAGAGGATACTATGTAATGATTCAAGATCCAATTGAAATAAACTGTAACCTGCAAGGTGTACATAGATTGCCAGGGTTATAGATCAACAGGAAACCGAAGGGACGGTCTTCCCGGGTATTCAAAAAGTAGGTAGAAAACTAGAAAAAAGAGGAAAGAGAAAGAAAGAAGAAGAGGAAAGAGAGAGAAAGGGAAGGAAAAAAAAAAAAAAAAAAAAAAAAAAAAAAAAAAAAAGACAAACAAAAAAAAGAAAAGAGACATCAGTCCTGGAGTCTGAAAAGAAACCATGGATTCCATTTGGCATCAAATTTAGGTAACGAGTCATATAAAGTATGATATATTTTTTCAGACAACATCATCTGGTCCAATCTGTTTGGTATTAACGAGAATGGCACAGTATCTTTCTTCCAACAAAGGGCAATAGCCCAAGACATGGCCAGGCAAACTGCATGAATCAACCTGGTCATAGGCCCCCGTACCTCCCCGACCTTATCAAAGAGAAGACATTGTGTGACCTGAAGTTCTACATGTTCGCCTGCTAAAGTGTCAATCAGTTTCAATACTTCAGTCCATGTGGGTTTAAGTTTGGGACAGTCCCAAAATAGGTGGACAAAAGAGCCTGGTATCCCACAACCCCTAAAACATAGGTGGGAAACCTGCGGGAACATGCTGTGGAGGCGAACAGGGGTGTAGTACCAGCGGGTCAATAGCTTAATCGCCGTTTCTCTAATAGAAAGGGAAAGCGTACATTTTCGCATATTGGACCAGCAGGACTGCCAATCTAAGTCACCAGCGGCCAACTGCAACTCCAATTCCCACTGGGACCTATATCGCAAGCCAGCGGGTCGGAGAGCCGCGATCATCAGAGAATATATCACAGATATTAGTCCCCTGCCCCTAGGAGTAGAGTTACATATGACCTCAAAGCCTGAAGGATGGTCTGTAGGGGGGGTGCCATAATGCGATTGGAAAAAGTGACGGATCTGGAGGTAGTGAAGAAATTCCCCCTCCGTTATCCCGAACTTTAACTGTAGAGTGGCGAAGGGTATGAGTTTGGAGTTATGTAGGAAATCCCGAAGTTTAACCAGACCCAGATCCACCCAGAGCTGAAAAGCCTCAGGGCAGGAGTAGGCTGGGGGGAAACTTGGGTCCCCCAAATATGAAGCATTTAAGGGCGGCTGTGAGATCATGTTCAGCTTAAGTTTATAACTATCCCAGAGGAGTAGGGACGAAGCTACTATGAGGTTTTTGGATCTGAGAGTAAACCCTGCAGGGTTAGAGGACCACATGAGGCCAGGGAGGTAAAATGGGAGAATTGAGTCCATTTCGAATCTAACCCAAGGAACTCTGGGGTTACCGATAGTCCATTGGGCCTGTTGGGAAAATCTACTGGATAGATAATAGAGCCAGACCTGGGGAACCCCGAGGCCACCTCCCCTGGAGGAACAGTAGAGAACCTCTCTCGCAAATCTAGGGGGCCTACCTTTCCAAATAAAATTATTAAAAAGGGATTGAATTTTAAGGACATAAGATTTGGGTAGTCTAAGGGGAAGGGATCTAAAAAGGTACATTAGTTTCGGGAGACAGGTCATTTTTATGGCAGTTACTCTGCCCAAAAAGGAGATATGGAGAGGGGCCCAGGTTCTGAGCAATTGTTTAATTTTGGAAACCATTGGGGGAAAATTTGCCTCAAAGAGTTTATGATAGTTGTCAGTAAGGTTGATACCCAAATATGGGAGCGAGTGAACAGCCCAGGAGAATTTAAAGTTATGCCTAAGAAGGTCTAGTTCTGAGTGGGGGTAACCGACTGGAAGAGCACTAGATTTCGAAACATTCACCTCGAGGCCAGAGACCCTAGCAAATTTAGACAAGGTGGTAAATAAGTTGGGCAGGGTGACCAAAGGGTTGGTGATAAACATTAGCACGTCATCCGCATACATGCAGAACTTATATTCTGCACTACCCTTGTGGTATCCTGAGATATCCGGGTTACGCAAGAGTTCAATCGCCAGGGGTTCGAGGGCAAGGGCAAATATAAGGGGGGAGAGGGGGCACCCCTGCCTCGTTCCCCTGCCCAAACCGAAAAAGTCCGAGCTACACCCCGGGATTTTAATACGGGTCTGTGGGTTATTATATAGAGCCAGATAGCCTCGTAGGAACTCCCCAAGTTCATCTCTATTATAACTGATATCAGTGATTTTAGGAAGGGAAGGGTGATTGCTGATGCTCCTCTAGTTGGTAGTCTAAAAAGTCTTAAAAACTTTACCATTTAAGAAAATTGAATATATATAAAACACTATGGGCTCGTTCATACATAATGCAGTCACTATCATTTTTCTGCACTGTCACCTATAAGGCACATAGAATAAGAATAAATCGTTTTCCATGTGCCCTGTTTGCAATGCAATGCAGCCCGGAGGTGCGATGTAGTAAGCTGTGGTAAAGTGAAAACATGGTGCATGTTACCGCAGTACACTGGTTCCTACTGACTAATGCATTGTGCTGCTGTGTGGAGAATTTAATGTTCAAAAAAGTTGTGTAATGTGCTGAAACAGGCATCACACCCCCCCCCCCCCCAATTGCATAGCTCCAGAAGCGAATTCGAAAATTAATGCCAGACTGGCTCCAGGAGGAGGGAATTGGGGACCACCTATTCAACTCTCTTCACAGAGAGAATTTGTGTGATGTGTGTTGGCCCCAAATGCCTGATTACTGGCATCAGGGGCCTCTATGTCTGCAATAATTACCCTTTCTTGATCTATGGATTTCCCGACCCTGCTGCTGGTTCTCATCTGCTGTGGGCCTCCAACCTGGGACTGATAAGGTACGGCTCATAAAACTGTGCTCTGTGTTGGTGCTTTGTGTGTGTCAGTATTCTGTGTGTATCAGTAAACACAATTATTCTCAATATGTGTTATGTGTATTGCAGGGTGTGGGGTGTAATTATGTAGAGAGAGCAATATGTCTATATATATATATATATATATATATATATATATATATATATATATATATAAAGAGAGAGAGAGAGAGAGAGAGAGAGAGATAGGTAGTCAAGTTGGCTGGGTTCCTGGGGCATAGATACGGGGGAGGATAATGGGGTTCAAAACCCCTCAGAGCATCCATGGCATGGGTGTCACAAACACCAGCTCTACATCTTTTGCCGGGTGACCTAAATTATGTACTGCCGACCCCTGCACTATGTACATTACTCACACCTCACCCCTACACTTTGTACATGACATACTCCTGACTCCTGCATTCTGAACTTGACATACTCTTGACCCATTCACTCTGTACATTACATACTCCTTAACCCTTCACTCTGTATATTACATATTTCTTACCCCTGCCCTCTGTACATAACATACTTCTGCACTCTGTACATTACATACTTCTGACCCCTGCACTATGTATGTTACATACTCCTGACCCTGTGCTTTTTACATTACATACTCTTGACTCCTGCACTCTGTACATTACATACTTCTTATCCCTGCATTGTGTACATTACATACGTCTCATCCCTGCACTCTGTACATTAAATATTTCTTAACCTTGCACGCTGTACATTACATAACCCTGACTCATGCACTTGGTACATTACATACCCAACACCTGCCTTCTGTACATTACATACTCCTGACTCCTATATTCTGCATGTTACATACTCCTGACTCATATATTCTGCATGTTACATACTCCTGACTCCTGTATTCTGCATGTTACATACTCTTGCCTCCTGTATTCTGTACATTACATTCTCCTGACTCGTTGACTTGGTACATTACATACTCATACCTCCCAAAGTAAGATGGGAAAGAGAGATACCTACTAGCAAAGTATGTAGGCATAAGACACACCGCCTGCCACACCCCCTTTAAGGGGATTTCTGCAAAGCAAAATGATTAGTTAAACCTGCAAGTGCTTTTTTTTGCCACCGCTATTCCTTTATATTGGCTTTTCAAATTTACAAATACAGCAATTTAGAAATTGGATGAAAGGTTTAGCACTGGGAAACATAAATAGTGCATTTTATATATAAATATATAGGTCAGACCAAAATAAGGGGCACATGAGGAGGAAAGAGGGACAGAGGGACATTGTTCCAAATCAGGGACAGTCCCTCAAAATCAGGGACAGTTGGGAGGTATGCATATTCCTAAACCATTCACTCTCTACATTACATAATCCTCTCCCATGCACTCTGTATGTTAAATACTCCTGGCACCTGCACTCTGTAAGTTACATACAAAACCCATTTATTCTGTACATTGTTTTTTTAAGTCCCTCTCACAAGAACAATCTTGGCACACGGACAATTGCCTCTAAATAGCTGTATGTACAGCAAATATTTTTTTTTTAATGGGAGGTCATAGTTCTACTTATCTAATCTTTGGCATATAAGGTAATCTTTCTTGTTAGACACGTAGGGCCAGATTCACAGTCAGCGGCATAATTTTGTGCGGGCGTAACGTATCCACTTTACGTTACGCCTCCGCAACTTAGACGGGCAAGTGCTGTATTCTCAAACCACTTGCTCTGTAAGTTGCGGCGGCCTAGGGTAAATCGGCTGGCGTAAGCACGCCTAATTCAAATTTGGATCAGGGGGGCGTGTTTTATGTAAATCTACTGTGACCCGACGTGATTGACGTTTTTGCCGAACGGCGCATGCGCCGTCCGTGGAATTTCCCAGTGTGTATTGCTCCAAAGTAAGCCGCAAGGACGTCATTGGTTTCGACGTGAACGTAAATGACGTCCAGCCCCATTCACGGACGACTTACGCAAACTACGTAACTTTTTCGAAATTTTGACGCAGGAACGACGGCCATACTTAACATTGGTACGCCACACTTATGCCTCATATAGCAGGGGCAACTATACGCCGGGAAAAGCCTAATGTAAACGTCGTAACTTTACTGAGTCGGTCGGGCGTACGTTCGTGAATTCGCGTATCTAGCTAATTTGCATACTCGACGCGGAATTCGACGGAAGCGCCACCTAGCGGTCAGAAAAAATATGCAGTTACGATCCGACGGTGTAAGAGACTTACGCCTGTCGGATCTAATGGATATCTATGCGTAATTGATTCTAAGAATCAGGCGCATAGATACGACGGCTCGGATTAGGACTTACGACGGCATACATGGCGCTGCGCCGTCGTAAGTCCTTTCTGAATCTGGGCCACATTGTTCAATATCTAATATCACTAAAGGTATAAATGACTGCCAAAATGGTCCACAACCCACCAAGTCCTTAAGGGCCATGATCCTCCTACTTCAAAATAACCTCCTACTTCAGTAATAGGTTAGGCAAAGCTAAAAAAAATCACCTAGGAAAATTGCTTCTTCATAAATTGGTTCATATTCTTCATTGGCCAACTTTATCTCCCTCAACTTCCTTAACTTGCTCAACAGTATGCATGTCTGTTGCCATTTACAGGACCATGCAAGTTCTTTGAATTGTTTTCAGTATTTATTTAGAATATCTGTAAATATACTGTCTCATTACATAGTCAACAATTATTGTAAAAGTTGAAAAAGTCCGAAGACCCTCTCAGTTTCTCTACACGAGCCGTTTTAAGATGAAACTTTGCATTCCTATGAAGCGCGCCTTCTTTAGAAGTCTTGCTCGTTTTACAACTTACAGGTGTCGGAGTGTATTAAGATATTATTGTCGTCAAAGGAAAGGTTTTGTTTGAAAGAAAACTTCCAAAATAAACTTCGTAGAGAAGCACTGAAAAAAAAAAAACGTTAAATAAAATAAAGCCCAAACAGATATTTAAAATTATACAAATTGCTTGGCTTTATTTAAAATTCACACAAGAGTTGAAATATTATGACTGTGCACCTGTTTTTGCATTTAATATGTATAAAACGGTGAAAAATTTAATAATAGAGGTTTTTTTTAACCAATCAGAATCCAGCTGTGCTTTAGGTACAGGCCAGTAAAGCCAGTAGCTAATGGGTTTTCGTTGGACATCTATGATGTCCATTGGTCCCCATTCACACTTGAGCTTTTGTCAGCTCATTTCTGCATGACTACACCTGATTACATTCAACATGCAAAATCCCATTCTTTCTAATTGGCCTTGTGTAACCTTAGTTTCCCTACACGCTACCTTAACCACTTCAATAACAGGCACTTACACCCCCTTCCTGCCGAAACCAATTTTCAGCTTTTAGCACTGTTGCTGTTTAAATGACGATTGCGCAGCCATGCTACACTGTACCTAAACAGAATTGTTATCATTTTGTTCTCACAAATAGAGCTTTCTTTTGATGGTATTTGATCACCTCTGCGGTTTTTATTTTTTGCTAAACAAATAAAAAAATAAAGACAATTTTGACAGGGCTCGACAAACCATGGGCGCCAGGTCGCAATTGCGACTAGAATTAGCGACATGACGCCTAGGGCGGCACAGCTGGGGTACCCTGTCTCTGTGCGCAACCCCCTCGCAATCACGTCGGCCCGCAGCTTTGCGGCATTCTGCAGCCCTCTTGTGGTGGCTGTTGGTATGACACGACAACCAGCAATGCTAATGGAGCTTCCCTGGCAGTTTCCATCTCCTTCCCTTTACTTAGAAGTTAAAACGCCCAAACATTATATATATTTTTTATTCTAACACCCTAGAGAATAAAATGGCGGTCATTGCAATACTTTTTGTCACACCGTATTTGCGCAGCGGTCTTACAAGCACACTTTTTGGTGGAAAAATACACTTTTTTTTGTTAAAAAATAAGACAACAATAAAGTTAGCACTATTTATTTTATATTGTGAAAGCTAATGTTACGCCGAGTAAATTGATACCCAACATGTCACGCTTCAAAATTGCGTCCGCTCGTGGAATGGCGACAAACTTTTACCCTTTAAAATCTCCATAGGCGACGTTTAAAAAATTCTACAGGTTGCATGTTTTGAGTTACAGCACGCAAGCTCAGCGGGACGGGGGGCGTTCCTGGCTCCTAACCTTTTTAGCTGGCTCCTAGATTCCAAGAAAATTTGTCAAGCCCTGGTTTATGTTATAACATTTTGTAAATAAGTAAGTTTTCTCCTTCACTGATGGGCACTGATAAGGTGGCACCAATGAGGTGGCACTAATGAAGTGGCACTGATGGGCACTGACAGGCAGCACTGATGGTTGGCACTGATGGGCACTCATGGGTGCCACTGGTGGGCACTGATAGGTGACAGACTGTGTCAGACTGACACACCGCGCCACTGATCGCCACGATGCGCGCCCCCGCGGGCCCCCAATGCAGTTGATTTACAAAAGACTAATAGCCTGTTCACCTTGCAAAGGAATTTTCACTTTGCAAGGGAATTATCCCCAGAGCTTAGTGAATGAGGTGAAGCTCTGTTGACTTCCATCATCCAATTACATACAAGCAATAATGCTATTTATTTTTTTCCTTATATGTGATCGGGTGTTATTTGCAAAGTAAAATGTCATCACAATCATCAAGCTCTGGGGGAAATTCCCTTGCAAAGTGAACAGCCTATTTGCCTTTAATAAATCAACCCATTTATGCCTAGGAGTCCACAAAGTAGAAAAAAATGACCTGACATCTAAATTTCTCAAACTCTGAACACCGTCACCATGATTATTTCAAGTGACACACTGCCAATTTCCAGAATTTGTAATAAATTGTTATAAATTAATCTATTTTTTATCAACAAGCTTCTTATATGTCCTCAGTCTAAAGGTCAATTTTTTACATTTACATTCAAGCTATTACCAGGTTTATATCATCCTCCATAATGGCAGCGACCCTGCCCACCGTCTGAAAATTAATAGTTCTGACTTCCCATGTCCAGAAAAACTAATCTGTTGTTATTCTACTTTCGTTTACACAAGAAGAAACAAAGAACCAGACACTAGAATGCTAATTAACTGAGGGCTCTGTGAAATTGAATTTATAAACACTCTTCATGAGCCTGGATGCATGCATTATGATTTTAGGACGAGAAACGTTAGCGATGAAGTGTTTTAGCAAACAGCTTTAGACAAATGTGGCATTGGAAAGGAAAATAAAAATAGCAAAAGTCCAACCCGTTTGAACTAGGGAATTCTAATCAAATTCTTAATGCTTTAGACTGCAATGCACCGGCCAACCAAGTCCTTAGTGTTTCTACATCAAAATGCAAAAAATGCTAATTGTCTAAGAGGTACAAGTGAATCGTTGACCAATAAACAGTATTTATGTGTTGTGACATAGTTATTTTTTATTTTTTATTTTGTATTTTAGGCTCTGTTCTTACCTAGGCGTTTTTGGTAATTTTTCTGCTGTAAGGCCTCGTACACACGACCGAGGAACTCGTCGTAAATAAAACATTGTTTTCCTTGACGAGTTCCTTGTTAGGCTTGTTGAGAACCTTGACAAGCTTTCTTTGCGTACACACTGTCAAGACAAAATCTCGTCGTTCTCAAACGCGGTGAAATACAACACGTACGACGGCACTATAAAGGGGAAGTTTGATTCCACTGGCGCCACCCTTCTGAGCATGCGCGGCTTTCTAAGCATACACACGAACGTGTTTCTCGTCAAAAACCAGCCCGCCGAGAAACACAACGAGGAAATTGAGACTCCAGACGAGGAAAAAGAGTACTTGTTCTCTTTTTTTCTCATCGAGTTCCACGACAGTTTTCTTGATGAAAAACATACACACGACCGTTTTCCTCGGCAAAAAAGCTCTGCCACCAAGTTTCTTGATGGATTCTGTCGAGGAAAACTCATGTGTACAAGGCCTAAGCCATCAGCTTTAAAAATGCCCAACAAGACAAATCCCATCCATTTCAATGGCCCCTGTTCACTTCTAAACGTTTTGTTATCTGAAGCAAAACACCTGAAGCTCAAAAAAGTACAGGAGCTTCTTTTTTGGCAGCTTACAGGCGTTTCCTGCTTTTTACATTGGTGACCTTTTGACCTGTACAAAATTGCGGCAATAATCGCGCCAAACATTGTGCGACTCTCTGCCTGAAAACAAAAAGCTTTCAGGATTCAAAAGACTAAAGCAATCAGGAATGAAAAGAAAACAAAAAACAAAAACAACAACAACAAAAAAACAACAGGCAGTGAGCCACAACGGCCCATATCCACAATGTATGTATATATGAGTATTAAGAGAAAACAGGGAAAAACTAGAATTAAGGCACAGGCCCCTGTGGACGGAAAACATTCTCACGCCTTATGAAACATATTAACAGGTTGAATTTATGTGTGTATGTGTGTGTGGGGGGGGGGGTACTTCACTGAGTAACCTAAGAGCAGCTACATCGCGGGGGATATCATTCAACTGACCTAAAGGAGAAGAGTCAGTCTCATGTCTTCAAGGGGTGGTGGGGTTTCTCTGTTAAAAAAACAAAATAAAAGGAAGGAACTGTAAAGCCTCGTACACACGACCGAGTTTCTTGGCAAAAACCAGCAAGAAACTTGCTGGGATTTTTTTTTTGCCGAGGAAACCAGTCGTGTGTACATTTTTCGACGAGGAAACTGTCGAGGATCCAGTCGAGCCAAAAAGAGAGCATGTCTTCTTTTTCCTCGACGGGAATGGAGAAACTTGCCTTGTCGAGTTCCTTGACAGCCTAACAAGGTACTCGACGAGGAAAACGATGTGTTTCGCCCATCGAGTTCCTCGGTTGTGTGTACGAGGCTTAAGGGGAGGAGGGGGCAGTAGATTCCCTGTGAAGGTGCCTGATGTGGTGGCTTGATGGGTTGGTCTCCAGTGTTTTGGGTCAACATAGAGTGAGGATAGCCATTTGTTTCCAAGGTCCACGGGACTCAAGGGCCTCCACATCTAGAGGAGGCAGTCATGTTATTGTTTTACCATTGGCTGTCTTGGCTGCCACAACTGCAATGTTCGTTTAGCCAATAACAAAAAATAAGAGCAATTATGTTAACTGTACTATAGAGTTACTTCTGATTAGTAGGGTGTAGATCCTTGGACTTGCCTTGAAAGTCTCGGGGGGAGGGCACATGGCCTTATGGTCATGAAGTTTCCCTTTGGGGAAGCCCCACCTAGTACTTGGGTGGTCTCCAAAAAAATAGGGTCTGCCTACACAAGTTCCCAGTCCTCGTCGGGAATCTTGCACCCTGGGCATTCAAGGCTGGGGTCCTTTCTCTTCAGAGGATGACCATGTGTTACAACCTGTGTGGGTTTTTTTGTGTACAATGCACAATCTCAATGCACACATTCCTGGATAATGGCTGTGTATGTAAACAGGTGCAGACTATGGGCTGGAACTGAAGATATCCAAGACAGAAGAATGTCACCAGCACACCATGGCTTTCCAATGTGGGTCCAAAGCTTTATTTAGAAATCACATTGTTATAGCAAAAGCTAAGTTTCAGAGCCTTGCCAGGCCCCTTCATCAGGCATGTGGAATTGTATGAAACATGAGTGTCCCATCAGGAATCTTGCGCCCTGGTGGTTCAGGACCTGGGTCGATTCTCTTCAGAGGCGGACTGCGTGTTACAACCCATGCGTTTATTTTTTTGTATTTTTTTTGTGCTTCACTTTTTGTGTGCTCATTTTCGTTTTCCAAACCATCACTGCCCTGTATTGGCTCTGTGGCTCTGTACAGCACAGAGGCAGGAAACAACATGCAAAAACAAAACTAGAAACTACAGGTACATTATATGATTGATTTTTATCTGTTTTTAATCGTTTTTAAAAGGAATCAGTTAACTATTATGTCTCTATACCCTGTAAACAGTCATTTCAGCATAGCAAATGTTTTTATTTACAATTCCTTTACGCTTTAACGGTAAACTTTACACCAACAAAGCCTATTTGGCATATCCAGGCTTGGAATTGTAAAGAAGATGAAAAAAAAAAATCAATTATATCCTAATAAACATGGTATTGGGAACCAAGGCCTAAGATGACTTCTTTTGTGGTAGCTGGATAGTGCGAAGTAGACATCCAAGGACTTTCCTCATTGCACAGAACTCGGCAAGAGGGATATTCAGAAGTACAATCCATACAGTATCCCTGGACTCTGTCCAAATATCCCACACCTTGAAGAACTTTTGTGGACAACCCCTAGATTCGTAAGTAAATTTATACAATGGGACCATTTTGTTAACAATAGACTTCCAATAACACAAGGTAGGTGCCTGGGGAGATTTCCATTTAACCTCCCTGGCGGTATGATTATGTCAGATTTTTGATGCTCAATATGGCGTTTTATATTGTAGGCCTGAAATTCTTAGAAATGACTCACTTAAATCTGTCCAAACAAGAGTCTAGTAGACATCCCGGGTATGATAAAGTTTGAAACACAAAATCATAAACTATAATATAATAAATAACTATAAATAATAATAACAAATAATAATATAATAAAAAATATTCAATAATGTAATCAAATCAAAAACACTGCAATTTGCTCAGTTACAGAATTGTTGCTGTCATTACTTTCAGCATTTGATGATGAATTTCCCCACAAATTGCTCAATTCTGCAAGTGATTCTAATTTATTATTGTTGTTTTCTAAAACCACTTTTGACGTAAAATGGCACTTTTTGGTTGCTATGGACTATCTCCAGTTTCCAGGCAGAAAGAAAAGTATTTATAATATAAAAGTGCATGCAGGACACTGGACAGACCACTAGGGACAAAGGGGGTGTGAAATAATTTGATATAGTACTGTAATCTGTAAAATTACAGTGTACTGTATCTATACTGTGTTTTTATTTTTTTGAATTTGGCACCGAACTCTGTCCCTGTGCATCGCAACGTCGTAGGGAACGGAGCTCGGCACTCGACACTGTGAATCGAGCGAGGAGACAGCTCGCAGACACAGCGGGGAGACATTGCAGGATCCAGGGGACAAGGTAAAAAACGTTCCCTGGATCCTGCAATGCGATCCCAAGTCTGGCTAAGGGTTACTGCTTTTGGTACTGAAATTTCACCCCAAGCCACACTTGGGAATTCCGATAGGGAGGTTAAGGTGTATGGATTTACTTGCATAAAACAAAGCTGGCCTATGGGGGATAGCGAGTAAATAAACCAGTCCTAAAATACAAATGTCTATTGATAGTGGCACTGCTACAGCGGTGACCATGCAGATACAATGATAAACCGCTGACCAGAATAGCCTTATACCCGGACACTCCCAGAACACATGCAGGAACGTGGAAGGATCCGCCGTGCATCGCCAGCAATACGAGGGGTGCGAGGGATAAATCCTATGAAACCTCTATGAAGAATTTTAAACTGTCTCTGGCTGAGACCAAGCTATGCATGGGGTAGTCCCATGCATCTTCCCAGTCCTCTGAATCTAATTCTGGAACCTCTGCTTGGGTGCATTTGTAATGCTGTTTTTTTCTCCTGCCAGGAGAAACAGCGTTTCGAATAAACCAATGTACATGGGGCCTAAATCTTGAACATTTAGACAAGAATGTTGGTGAGCATGTGGTTATGCCATTTGTGACTACTTCAATCTACAAAATACGTACTTTGTGCCAAGAAAATAAACGGCTGACTTCTCACGGGTAAGACAGCAATATCGCCTTCCGCAAGGTGATGACAATTGTAATGATACCTCTATAAAAATCAACAACAATTTCACACTAATAGAATATTGCCTTCTGTTAGCTTTTCATAGACATACAAGGCCCAATAAAGGAAGAGGCCATTGGGCAAGAGAGAGTTAAAATGAATAAATACAGTATCAAAAATGATTTAGAAGTGTGATTTTTTACACCACTGATCTGAATGTTGTTAACCCCAAATGACAACTACATGGTAACATAAGCCAGAAATCCACACCTGCTTTAGAATATAAATATGCATTAGTCTCATATAGATGGTTCGGAAAACAGCCTACAAGGATTTAGAAGTAAAGGGTTGAGTCCTCATAGAGTATAGAATGGATATGGATGGCTGCACCAGTCAAACACAGAATCCTGACATCAACTACTGTGCATAAATATAAGATACAGTAAAACCTTTGTTTGAGAGTAACTTGGTTTGAGAGTTTTTTGCAAGACAAGCTACATTTTTAAATACATTTTGACTTGATATACAAGCGATGTCTTGATATAAGAGTAGTTTCATGTCACAACTGAGTATAAAAGAGAAGAGAGGGGCCTCTAAGGCCCCTTTCACACTGGGGCGTGGGCAGAATCGGCGGTAAAGCGCCTCTATTTTTAGCGGCGCTTTACCGCCATTTGCGAAAGTATTCAGCCGCTAGCGGGGCGCTTTTAACCCCCGCTATTAGCTGAAAAGGGGTTAAAACCAATTGCAAAGAACCACTGCAGCGGCGCTTTGCCGGCGGTATAGCCACGCTACCCATTCATTTCAATGGGTAGGAGCGGTCGAGGAGCGGTATACACACCGCTATTTCACCGCACCAAAGATGCTGCTAGCAGGACTTTTGTTTAGCATTTTGCAAGCGCAGTGAATGGAGACTCTCTTTTAGGGCGCTTTGCAGTCGCTATTTTTAGCATTATAGCTCCTGCAAAGTGCCTCAGTGTGAAAGGGGTCTAAGTGTAACAATATGGTTACATTTAATGAAGGTACAACATTAAGCAACATATTGCTACACTTAGAGGCTCCTCTCTTCTCTTTTATACTCTGTAGCTCCTGCTGGATTTTGCTTCTAATCCCCTTGTAGAGGCTTCCATTTGTGGATGGACATTTTATGGTTACACAACCTGGTCACATTGCTATAATCTTTTTATATGGACTATAAACTGAAGAACCTATGGGTAAATGGTTGCAGAAACAAATCATCTCAGTTTCCATTATTTCTTTTGAGGAAATTTGCTTTGATACACAAGTGCTTTGGATTACAAGCATGTTTCCGGAATGAATTATGCTCACAATCCAAAGTTTTACTGTAGTAGTAAGACATAAAATATAAAGGTTGAGCATTCCAGAATTGTTTATATATAATTGCCATTGTAAATGAACCATTGTTGATGGAGCAAATAATTTTTATATATTATGTAAGGCCATTTTTTTTTCAAGCTGCGTTAATGATTTAACACATGGGGTATATCGCAGACATGAGGGCTTGACAAAGTGATATATGGGTTTTCCTCTAATGACACATCCATTGGTGGTGGAATTATCATTACTGGAAAAACATCCCAGTAGTGTTGCTCACAGACTGGATAACTACCCAAGAGACAGACGTCAATTGCTAATATACTGGTCAAGTGATGTGAAGAAGGCTCTGTCAGTGTCTATTGACCAGAACCAGCATGCAACAAACTGCTTCTGAAATGAAAACCATTTACAGTAACATAATGTAACGACTTGGAGTTAACTTGCAGCAACATAAAATGCGACCACGCCAACAGTCCGGGACGGATCTGTATAGTTAGATTCATAACTCGGTGAGAAAAAGATTAAAAATTTACTTTTTTTTTTATATTTCCTAAATGGGGAATCTAACTTGATTTTAGTGCCATTTGCAACTGTAGTTGAAGCCAAGTTATAGACTTTTAGTAACACATTACTATGTTTCCATGAAGCAAATGGAACAGATGCTTAACCATAGGCGTGCGCACAGGGTGTGCCAGGTGTGCCCTTGGCACACCCTAATCACCCCATGCACATATCGCTCTGTGTAGCAGCAGGAACATGGGAAAGATCTCTTTTTTACCAGCTCCGCTATAAGAGAAGTGTTTATTCTCTTCTCTTTCATTGTGTCGACAGGGAAATCAATGTGCCAGGGTCATATATATGTAGACACACACACATGCATGTGTGTTTGAGCTTTAGGGTGCACACCCTAATGCAATAGGCTGTGCACACCTATGTGCTTAACATAACAATTGAAAGAGTCATTGAGGTATCTGATAATGTCCTCTTGAAAGCATTTTAAACCCATAGACCTAGTAAGCAGATTTATGTTGAAGTCTGTTACAGATGCTTGTTAGTTTTAGATTGATATTTACTAACAAATCCCCTAAAGTTGGACTTGTAAATTTAAAGCTTTTGGCCTTCTATATTTTACAGCTGATTCCATGATTTTCAGATATAAACCAATCCCTGACGTTCAGAATATAGCAATAAAAAGGGTCATTATCCAGTTCGCCCATATGTGTCCATCATGACTACATTTTACACAATGTCTAGTAATGATCTCCCTAATGTTGATTGACAGAACCCTTATTATAATCATTATTTAACCACATGTACAGCAATATCAGGACAGATGTCCATTACAAGAGGACAATCTGGAACTGGTGGGCATTCCTATGAAATTCAATATAATAGCTCCTATTTTCTACATATATATTATATATACTATATTATAACTGCACTGTCAAAAGTTGAACATGAACTTTAATGGCATCCCAGTTCAATATTGAGTTGGCCCACCCTTTGCAGCTATAAAAGCTTCAACTCTCCTGGCTGTTCACAAGGTCTAGCAGTGTGTCTATGGGAATGTTTGACCATTCTTCCAGAAGCGCCTTTGAGAGCACCGGCCCTGAAGTGGACGAGAAGGCCTGGCTCGCAGTCTCTGCTCTAATTCATCCCAAAGGTGTTCTATCGGGTTGAGGTCAGGACTCTGTGAAGGCCAGTCAATTTCCTCCACCCCAAACTCACTCATCCATGTCTTTATGGACCTTGCTTTGTGCACTGGTCCAAATCATTTGGTGGAGAAGAGGTTATTGTGTGGGATTGTTTTTCAGGGGTTAAGGTTGGCCCCTTAGTTCCAGTGAAGGGAACTCTTAAGGCGTCAGCATACCAAGACAGTTTGGACAATTTGACAATTTCATACTCCCAACTTTGTGGAAACAGTTTGGGGATGGCCTCTTCCTGTTCCAACATGTCTGCGCATCAGTGCACAAAGCAGAGTCCTAACCTCAACCCGATAAAATACCTTGGGGTGAATTAGAGCAGAGACAGTGAGCCAGGCCTTCTCCTTCTCGTCCACATCAGTGCCTGACCTCATTAATTGCGCTTCTGGAAGAATGGTCAAACATTCCCATAGACACACTCCTAAACCTTGTGGACAACCATCCCAGAAGAGTTGAAGCTGTTATAGCTGTAAAGGGTGGGCCAACTCAATATTGAACACTATGGACTAAGAATGGAATGCCATTAAAGTTCATATACGTGTAAAGGCAGGTGTCACAATACTTTTGGAAATATAGTGTGTGGAGATATATATATATATATATATATATATATATATATACACACACAGACATACCCCACTTTTAAGCACACAATGGGGTTTATTTACTATCGTTGGAGAGTGAAAAATCAGGCTCACTTCTGCATAGAAACCAATGAGCTTCTAACCCAAGCTTGTTTGATTAAGCCTGGTAATAAAACCTGAAAGCTCATTGGTTTATATATATATATATATATATATATATATATATATATATATATATATATATATATATATATATATATATATATATATATATATATATATATATATATATACCTGTAATGTTTGCTTGCTGTTTAGACAAATTAGGTACTTTGTTAATATAAGTTTTCGTATCGGATATAAAAAAAAAGTATGGGCCCACTTACTAAGCCATATATATAATAACATTGCTATTTCCCAGCCCTGATAAACAAAACCCTATATAGTCATATAGACACCATATGAAAAAGGTATTAAAAAAAAAATAGCATGTGACTTATACAGTAAGTCAAGGCATGTGCTCTGCTAATTATATACATTATAAGAGGAAAGCCTAGACTCATTGTATACTTTACCATGGCATACTTGGGTAGTAAAAAAAAAAAAAAAACAAGACAATAAGAGACAACGCCCAACAATTATCGAACTTTTGCCTCTGTCTAAAGAAAAAAACTCATTGCATGGGCGGGAGTACCACAGTCTACTGCAGGGCGGGGTGGACAAAGTGTTGCAAAGTCCCATGCTAAGGAAAATGGACTGTGAGCTCTATACCGCCTACTAAATGGCGCATTGGTGATTGGCACTCTACTAAAGTAAAAAAAAAGTAATATTTAAATAATAAGTAATAAAAACAACAGGTAGGTAAAGTAATCTGAAATCCATCTATTCCCATAGAAAATAGATTTTTTTGAGATTACATAAGGCATTTTTAGAGAAAATCTAGTACATGTAATAATAATAATAATTATAGCTATATGTACTATATTGCTGTCATGGAAACCAAAGGAGGAGATATTATAAAAGCAAGTACAAGTAGGCTATATAGGTTGAAGAAAACATTTTAACTTGAATTCCAAAGACATGCTGATAGGTTAATTAGCTTCTGTCCAAATTGGCCCTAGTAAATGTGAGTTAGGGACCTTAGATTGTAAGGGTAGGGACAGATGTGAATGTATAATGTATATGTAAAGCGCTGTGTAAATTGACGGCGCTGTATAAGTACCTAAATAATAATAATAAGGAGACATTTAAAACTGTTGACCTCTGTTAAGATATTGGTTTACCATTTGGGCAAAAATGACCCTCTCACCATTTCAAAAATGACAGATTGCCTCCAATCAAATGACACAAGCAATTCCAGTGATAAAAAATGCCTCCAAAGAGCTCATATATGCAAAGACTGGGAGAAAGGAGAAGGGAGATTAAAAAAAAGAAAACTAGATCTCGTTCCAGTCACAACATGCTAGTTCTCAAGTTGCCCTCAAGTAATCGTCATCCATGATGACAACAAGTCTTAAATTAACACACCAAAGGGCAATTTCCAATTTACTGACAATCCCCCCGCAGATGTATTTGTGCCACAGTGTAACATAAAAACGCTAGGCGAATCATGCTATGTATTACGCTGAAGTGCAAAGGCTTATGTTTAATTACTTTCCTGATTCCGCTGAAATTAGCTCAGTACTCCTGGCTCCACGTCATCTAATCCATTTCATGTTTCCCATGCCTCACTCTATGCATTCTTGTTCACAAGGACTTTATTGCCAAATGAAATAAATAGTCTTACAGAACCCAAAATGGCTCTAAATGAGATGTTCATGAAGCATGGCAAATCTATAAACACCATCCAGGCAGAGTAGAGGAGCAGGCAACATATGTTACAGCAACCTGCAATCTACAAACAAATACTACCAATATTTTTTTTTTTTTACTGGCAGATGAAGCAACAACTGTCAGCCAGAGTTGGATTGCACAAAGAACACTAATGCACAACCAAAGGCCATGTACCGTTTATCAATGCGGACTTGAATAAAGCTTTATTTTTACATCATCATCACCAATCTCCGGTG